>NC_056751.1:138859664-138999664 GCF_019279795.1 Protopterus annectens
CACAAACCAATTAAAATGTAGGTGCATAAATGCATGTTAAGACAAAAAGTCCGCAGAATAATGTCAGAGTCCACAAAAGAATGCAGTTAGTGGCATTCAGATACTCTGAATAAAAAGTGCAATATATATATATATATATATATATATATATATACATACATATACATACATCTATATATATATATATATATATATATATATATATATATATACATACATATATATATATATATATATATATATATATATATATATATATATATATATATATATATATAAATATATATATATATATATATATATATATATATATATATATATATATTTATATACACATACACACACAC
Source organism: Protopterus annectens (assembly GCF_019279795.1). NCBI lineage: Eukaryota > Metazoa > Chordata > Ceratodontiformes > Protopteridae > Protopterus > Protopterus annectens. The sequence goes on from NC_056751.1 coordinate 138,860,012, forward strand.
ACACACATATATATATATATATATATATATATATATATATATATATTTTATATCTATATATATCTATATATATATATATATATATATATATATATATATATATATATATTTATATACACACACACATACACACATTTTATATATATATATATATCTATATATATATATATATATATATATATATATATATATATATATGCACACACACACATACACACACACACACACACACACACACACACACACACACACACACACATATATGTACACACACACACACACACACACACACACACACACACACACACACACACACACACATACACATATATATATAATATATATATATATTTATATACACATACACACACGCACATATACATATATATATATATATATATATACATACCCACACATACACACACACACACACACACACACACACACACATATATATATATATATATATATATATATATATATATATGCACACATATGTACATATATATATTGCTGACAAAGTGTGACTGTGGACAAATGAGGTATCAGAGGTAGCACTGTTACTAATCAGAAGTATGCCAACTGAATATATAGCCAATAACATGTGACATGACATCTATATAAAACGTAATTCATAATTAAAGGTTCTGTTAGGGAACACGACAGCAGAATGAGCACTCATTTAGTGAGTGCCTGTCCTATGGATCAAACACACTGGAAGTCACGTGCAGTGCTGATGGACTTGTGTGACTGGGGAGTAGATATTCATAAATCTAGGGAGTGTCGGGACATTTCTCCATGTGGGGGGGTTGAAGGGAGGCCTGCCCCTCTGCAAAACACATTAAGTTTAGTGCTTCCCATAAGAGGCTTTCAGCATGTTTAATTTGTACGAGCAGCACTCATTAAAAGATTACTCAACCTACTGACATGATTCCTATTGTTTAATTTGAAACCAAAAATCCAAAGAGCAAGCAGGTTCAGCATGTGGTCATGTTATAAAATCAGCACAGTCCATGTCACTGAATGTCCTATTGTGCTTACAAATCAATAGCTACCAAATATTATTTTGTGATAGAATGTGATAAAATAGTTATTCCATGTAATGGAGGAAGATGTCACTGTGGTAGATCACACCCCCCACCCCCATGAAAACACATACACACACAGTGGAGAGAGAAAGTCAAAGTGTTTGTGTGAGGGGTTTCTGTGGAGAAGGACAATCAAACAAATGCAATCTCATGATTCTAAATTAGGTAAACCAGCTGAAAGTTTCACTAGAGGACTCATGTCATCGTAAGGCGGTGGAGGTGGTCTTGCTACCTTGTGTTGCAGTGATCTAGTAGTTCATTATACTAAGCAACAAAGCTATGTGGGCACAGCTTCCTTCATGTGGAGTGATGGGGATTTTGCCGCCACAAAAAAAAAAATAAATAAAATCTAACATTTTCCTGAACGGGTGTTTGGCTAAATTTTTGGCTACTTTGTCAGTTAGATAAAAGACATTTGGCAAAATGTCCAGGCTCATGTGAAGCTTAATAGATTTACCCCAAAATGGTTATATTAGGTAACATGTGAACTGATTTTCATATTCTTCAAATTTCAGAAAGTAGATTATAGAAATTCATTTCTCTCCTTGTTTTCTTGATTTTATCTTTGCTTATGATATAGTAGATACTATCCTGCATTTTTTAGCTGACTTGAGCATCTGCAAGCAACATTTTCTTTGCTCACTCCATCTCTCAAGTGTTCATTCTCTCTTTCCCACGTGTATGTGGGTATTTAGCTGTATATTGATGGAAAATCAAGAAACAATCTTGTCATAGACACCTGCGGACCTGCCACTTTGGTTATGCTTCCTGAATTTTTATTTACATTGGGCCAAGCAATTTATCCTATGTACTCACAGATGCTAAGAGCCTTCACTGAAATCCTCACCTTTTTCTTGTTATTATTTTCTGAGACAAATGTACCAGTGGTGCCTCTTTTTACAGAATGATTGGCAGTGACAGCAGTTCCCTCATGCAGTTATCAGATAAGTATTCAGTATCCCACTCTCAAATGGAACTATGGTTCATCTCTTTGTTGTACTGATGGTCTGCACATCTCAAAACACAGCAGGATATATGCATTCCCCTGTTCCACTAATGATCACTACCTACAAAAACAAATGCTAGGGGTTTCCTAGTTTCAAAAGTTTTATCCTCATCTCCCTACAAACTGGTAAACACATTTCTCTGGTAAGGTAATAGATGTAATAGCTGCTACTAAGTGATAAATGGATTTTCTGGTAATGAAGTAGAGCTACAATTTAAACGTGACATTTAAGGGCTTACAGGTCTGCAGCAGTTGTTTCTGCATATATGATGGTCAGAAACAAGTTTTCGTACAATTGTCTGAACTTCACACTATATAATATACCCTACACAGAACCACCTCTTTGTGTACTGACAATCTGCAATCAGTCAAAACATCATACTTCTCTGTTGCACATAGTCTGCCAATCCATACAGATAACAGACACAGACACACACACACACACACACACACACACACACACACACACACACACACACACACACACACACACACACACACAGACCAGATACTCACAAAATGCTAATAAGTTCCTAATTTTAGAGATATTGCACTTCATTGTCGGACTTTCCATTTTTTCTGTGTACAGCAGCCAATTGATGCAAGCTTCTAATGCAGTCAGAGTTGCTTTCCCTTTGTGTTGTCACATTACAATTCCTACTATTATCATGCTGGAAGACTGCGGTGGTGGTGCTGTGGTAGCGTTGACGCCTCACAGTAAGATGTTGTCCTGTTCGATTCTCAGCTAAAGCGTCTTCTGTGTGGAGACATGTGTGAATGGGCATACCTTCGTTGGAGGCTGTGTGTCAGGGCTGGCAACTCGGCACGTAAAAATCTACTGCCAATCATTAGCAGGCCGGAGTTCCGCTGTGGTGACCCCTAATCGAGAAAAGCCGAAAGATACAACAACTATTATCATGCTGGAATTAGTATATAACTAGTAGTAATAACATTAATTACAGTTCGTTTTTTATGTTTTTGATTGACTGCTTTAGTATTTGTCTCACAGCACTCATTAAGTCGATTATTTATATTAGCCTTTCTTTATGGACTGACAATAGGATTTCATGAGGTGACAGGCATGGAATGGAGCTGTGAACAGAGCCTTAGCTGGACATCTATATGGCCAGTTCCATCTAGTGAAGAAATTGTTGCTTGACCTTCCTGGGAATTTCCTAATAAGGTTAAATGTCTTATTCTTCATTAAAAAATAATTTTGCGACACCAATGCTTGTACAGTCATCCCCATGTCATCCTCTTACTCATCTGTAGAGAAGTATAAACACTGATGGCGTTAGACTGAGAATTGCACTATTTCCCAAGGTGAGTAGTACAAACAGAGCACCAACAACCAGTTCTATGTGCACACGTGAGAAGTGGCACAACATAGTACCTGTGCCTACCTTAGGTGGACTAGCACGCCCAGGTTTGGGATCAGAAATACATGGAACAGGTCTAAACTGGGCCTCAGGAGAATCAGTATTTGTTACAAATACCAAGTGAGACAATAAACAGCAAGAAATCTAAATATTGAGAATTACATTTGTCAGCACTAAAGCTGCCTGCATATAAAGAAAACAACACTATTAGGTGCAAACATTCATACTCTCTCAAATTCTTATTTCTTAGGATATTGTAAAGTACAGAACTTAAATAAATATAGATATATTTATACATGGAGAGTGGTTGTAGAAAAGACAGTTCTGGACCTGGGAAAGAAATATTGTAATGCTTTGTAAAGGTATGTGCTACCTTTAGAATGCTTGTAGTGACTACCCCTTTCCAGAAATCCAGAGAAAAAATTCCAATGTACTTGTTGAATGGGCTGTAACCCTTCCTGGAAGAGGCCTGTTGTGGTGAGTATAACAAAAAATAATAGCACAAGACAATCATGAAAAAACAGTTAACTTTGACAGTGGTTGCCCTTTCCTCTTACCATCATAGGAGACAAACAGTTAGTTTTCCTGAAAAGTTGAGTTTTGTCTAGGTAGTATCTGAGCTACCTGTGTATGTCCAGAGAGTAAAGAATCCTTTCTCCCTCATTCCTAAGTTCTGGAAAGAAAACTGGGAGGTTAATGGTCTGGCTTAAAGTAAACTATGAAAGAACTTTAGCAATAAAGGTAGTATTTGTTGTCACGGAACCCCTACCTTGTGAATAATGAGGTAGGGATGACGCATCGTAAGTGCTTGCAACGCAGATAGTCTCCTAGTAGATGTCATAGCAATTAATGAAACAGTCTTTCATGATAAGAACCTTAAATCCACTTGATGTCTCAAATGTCTCAGATGGGGACAGAGAAAGCTTCCTTCTCTGAGATCCTATGAACAACCACCAGTTTCCTAGATGGGAAGAAATATAAACGCCCTTTCAAAAGCTGTTTCTCTTGAGCACTGCTAGAAGGGAGCTATGGGCAGACAAGCTGAAACAGTGGACAAATGTACCTTGATAGAAGAAAACAACAGATCATTGAACAGTAACTCAAGCAACTAATCAAGAAGTGGAGGCATCTAGGTCAACAGTGGATCATGGCTGTTAGAGAGGCACCAACTAGAAAATCTTTTCCACTTACCAATATATGATTTCTTAGTACCAGGTTTTCTCGCACACTTAAGAACATACTGCACATCCTCAGAAAAAAAAGGTGCCTAAGTGGTATCAAACTTGTATCATCCAGGCAGGTGGATGAAGCATTTCCAGACTGGGGTGTATCAAACTCCTCCTGTCTTGTTTGACTAAATCCAGTCTGAGTGGAAACCTGTGGTATTGCCCTTGGCCAGATTGAGAAAAAGGGGTGTGATGTCCCACTACCTCTGGGCCAGTAATCAAGTAGTCTCTACCCTCACCACTGGCACCAGTGGGGGACGTTCATTGGGAGAATAACAGGTACAGACACACTATCTCCAGATGCAGCTCTCTACATCAAGCACAATCAAGCACAATTTACCTTAAGAGCACATGGGGGACACAGTCCGTCTAGGGCTGGTTTCTTCCTCTTTCTCCAGATCCCCAGTAAGACTTCCCACTGGCACAGCTATAGAGTTGAGATCTCAGCTGAGTATCCAAGCCAAGACCTCCAGCACTCTCTCTGTCCAACCAGTGCTGCGTGTCCCTGCCCAAGTAGCTGACACACACACACACACACTCTTAGAGGTTTGATTTACACACACACACACACATACACACACACACACACACACACACACACACACACACACACACACACACACACACACACACACACACACACACACCCCAGGGAAAAGGCTGGCACAGGTTTACTAGCTATGCCCCTTCTGCCCAGACTATAAGGTAGTTATGACTGCCAATAGACACTCCTGCCAGCTACCTTAAGGCTCTTCCAAGGATACCCAATATACTGAGTGAAATTAATATTAATACAAATGGTAGTTTCACCAAGAGCAAGGCTATTAGGAATGGCCCACACAGGGTCACCAAATAAGTATGCAAGCACTCTCAAAACATAAATACCTCTACAAAGATCAGCCACAATGAAATGCTTAAATATATTTAATAATAAATAATAAAATAACAAGAAAATACTAAGTATATATACACAGTGACATCAGAGTTCAAATCACAGGAAATCTTTAAAATAACATTGAAGCACAGGCTCAGAGGAATAAAGAAAAACAATGTCTAAACTAAGCTTCACTATATTCCTGACTGAATCTAAGAGAATCACTATTCCTTACTTGCTTAATAAAGCAAGGCAAATGATGTGGTGAATGGTCCTTCTTGTTGTCAGGCCCAAGACAGAATATAGAATGCTGTCTCACTAAGAAACTTCTCAAAAAAATATCTAAAATATTACATCTGGGATAGTTTGCAGAATTACATCACTTCCAGTCATCTGACTTCTAGTTTCTCATGCAAACCCCCATTGCTGGAAGCTGGCAAGATTTAGCACATACCTGTAAAAATACACATGCAAGGGCTTTTGCTCAGATCTGTGGCAGGTGCTAGAAGTCATAAAACAATTTAATACCTCCATGCTTCCAGAGTAGTAAGTTCAGCCCAAAGACAATACAGAAAGCTTCCTAGTACAGCCTTTGTATCTTTGGCTGCATTGAAGCCTGTGAGATAGCATCTTTATTGCCTAGCCAGTAAAGTGATTCAATTTCAGATATATGTTAAAGCTTGCTGGATGAGGCTAACCTTCCAGTTTCCTCTGTTAAAACATATACATTTAAACAGTTGCAATAGTGCACATACATTTCTGTTCTCTCCAGTAGGACACACTGTGGATACATTTCAAATACAAGCACTTTACAAATACCTTTTCAACACAAACATCTGTACAAATCAGTTTGATATACACATGACATACAGTTCTAATACATTTGTAACACAAGCATCTTTTATAAATCAGGTTGATATTCACCAAGGACATATAATTATTTACAAAATTCCAGCTAGCTGTGCTGGCAGTACCTCCTATTGTCACGAGGGAAATCACTGTTGCTTTGTCCAAAGGGGTCAGCACTACAGTGTTTGGAGAGCCCTTCTTTATTTTTAAGAACCCTGGTAATCCATGGAAAGGGTAAAAAGGCATACAGGAACATTCTTGTCCATGGAAATGAAAAGACCTCTGTCTTTGAGGCTAGCCTGCAAGGAGTCCTGAAGCAGAATTTCACTAGTTGTCTGTTCTAAAAAAAGGTGAACATATCAACTTGAAATATTCCCCACAGGTAATCAGTTCTTGGAAAATCCTCAGACGAAATTTCCATGCATGTATTCTCCTCATGAGTTGTCTGGCCAGGAATGGCATGTTAATCATAGATGCCATGTAACCCTGATGTCTAAGAAACTTCCTTCAGATACTTAGTTTTTGGCTGGAGAAACTCAGAAAAAAAAACTTTGAAATGTTTTAACTTTGTCTGGTGAGAGAAAAGCTCTCCCCATGGTTGAGTCCAACAAACATCCCTGGAATACCATTTTTGTCACGGGATGAGAGAAGAGTTCTGGCAATATAGAGACTGAGTTCCTGAAGTATTTAGAAACTCTTGGCAGCTGGAAAAGCAGTCTGTGAAGATAAGACAATCATTTGTTGTTTTACATTAGGAAAGTTTGTGGTCTAGACTCTCGTGGCAGGAGAGTGTGGCCTACAGCCTTCTAAGATGGGAATTGCTGGTGAATTGCTGCTTTATTTAAACTGTTTTTTGCTGTTGTGACTATGATTTTATGCACTTTTAATTTTTAGTACTTTTGCATTTTATACCATAGGCTAGATTCAGACTTGCTGAATCTAGAGTGTTTGGTATCACTTGAGCACTAAAACCAGCTCTGAGATACTGAAAGATCTGATGCATTTGTTGCTTCCAACTAACTATAAATGCCTGTTTTTGCTCTTATATTGCACTTTTAATTTGTATTTGCATTTTACTGTCTGTTTGAATTTGAATTGTATGAACTTTTTCTTGCCACATTGTACAGTATACTGTACTAGTTCAGCTGTAACATAGCCCAGTTCAATGTTTGCTGTTTCTGGGTCTGTTTTGTAACTTCTGAGCATCAAATTCAAGCCATTTTTGTTGGAGAAGGCCTTTCTGCACCCTTGTGGGAAGAGAGTGCTGTCTTGGTCCAATCTAATCGAGGGTGATTGGACTCAGAGAGAGCATCCTTAGTGGCTAGTTTAAGTTAAAAGGGTTATTTCTTGTTTTATTTAAGCCCCGTGTTTGCACTTGTTTGCATGCAGTTCACTATCGTGCACTGCCACATAGCGATGGTTACCATTTGTGGTATAGACACAAACATTTTGCTTGTTAAATTTTCCCTTAGCACTTTGCTTGTGATCCTCCAGAGGTTTTTTGCAGTCCTGCTCTACTGTCAGGTAGAACACTAAGACTAGCCTCAGAGGTACCAATACACCTCTCACCCACTAGCCATTCCTAAGTGCGGTCCTTTTTCCTAACCATAGGAATTTACCTAACAGTATGGATGGACAGTTTCCCACAGTATAGCAACTGCCTCGTATTCACTGACAACCCTCTATATTAAGAACCTTGAATCCATGCTCTCTCACACACCAGTCAGTACATATGAAAATGAGTGGGTTGTCAGCATGCACACCTCACATCCTACTCCACCCAACCCACATCACACATACCTACATAAGCAGAGGTCCTCACCAGAAACATACCTAAATGCCAGAGACCTCCCAAATGCAAACACAAGCCAAGCACTCTACATATAATATTTCTTCTGTAGAAAACAATACACATAATAGCTCATGCACTAGTGTCTCACCTGTCAAGCCCTTAAGACACAACACAAAATCAAACATATTAGTCACAGGTGATTCCACTGTGAGACACTCAGATGTCCTTCTCACCAGGCTGGATAAGGAAAAGGTCAAGGTCAGCTGTCTATCAGATGCCAGGATGTGCCATATCATACATGCACTCAAGTCTCTCAACAACAGGTACTGTTATCCCTCCATCATAGACCATGTTGTTGTGAACAACTTGAGACATACCTCTCTGGATTATATGAAGGGAGACATGACTGATCTCTCGGACTATGGGTCTCAGGCAGGTATGTCCTTAGCCTTAAGCAGCATTTTACCTTCACCTAGGATGATGCCTCAATACAAACAGAAAATTAGTGACTTCAATAATTGGCTTAGCTTCTGGTGTCATTCTAAGGGGATCCACTATCTGTCAGCCTGGAATAACATGACTAACGGACCTTGATGCTTTGCCAGAGATGGTCTTCATCTGTGACCCCTGGGATTTCAATTACTGGCTAAGGCTCTTGCCACCCCCATAGTGCCTTTTTAGGTAAAGTCTCCAGTACAAAATTCCTGATGTAAAAACTCCATCTAAAAACAACCTCAAGGTTATGCTGATAATTGCCAGGAGTCTTAGCATGAAACTGCACTCAATGGAAGCTGTCCTCACCTTGGAAGACACAGAAATTTGGGCAGTCACGGAGACTTGATTCAAGGCTGTGGAGAGCACCTCAGCCATACTGGGTTACACCACCTTCCACATGTTCAGACCACAAACTGAAGGCATGAAAACTAAAGGAGGTGGTGCATCAATATTCATTAAAGATAAATACACCTCCAGATTGGTTAAACAGTATGATTCCCTGAAGATGCTTCAGGTGCAATTAACTGTGTGTAGGGCAACTATTCAAGTCATTGCCAGCTACAGGACCCCCTCCATGAATTAGGACACTCACTCTGCCTATTTGGATCAAGATACATAAGGTTCCTCAACTTCATTAACTCCAGTGCCATGGACCAGCTGGTTGACACCCTCACAAGGGGTGCCAACATCCTGGGTCTGGTGCTTACCAATATGGGGGACCACTGTAGCACCACCACTGTGAGGTCTTCCCAGTGAGATCTGACCACAAATCAGTCTCATTTGAAGTAGCTATCACACCTGACCCCCCCCCCCCACTAGCAGCAACTAAACTAATAAACTTCTCCAAAGCAGATTATAATCTCTTACGGGATGTATAAATAGCTTGTCTGTATCTCCCCCCTCAGATGGAACAGGCAACTATGCCGAGTTCTACATCAATGCTTTATACAAACACCTGTATAACTGCATTGACTCAGCTGTACCCGATAGGACCAAAACAAGCTCCTCAAGGAAGAGCAAACCTGCCTGGTGGACAACTGCCATTAACAGGCTTTACAACAGGAGGAAGAAATTGCTGTCTAAGAGTAAGAGGGATTGAGCCCTAAGCTGGAAATACTCCCTCCTCAGTTTAAACAAGTGAATAAGACTTCTTGTGAAGTTCTCCATAGCAAACTAGGAATACAAATTAGGTTCCTGTTCTAAGGACAACCATAAGGCATTTTTTAGTTACATTTGTAATCTAAAAGGAAAGGCCCAGATTTGTGCTGAACTGGTAATGATACCACATAAACCAAGCCAGTGGACATAGCTACCTGTTAGCCAACAGGTTCTGTGAAAACTTTACTCCCCTGTCCCTGCCACATGTATTCTATGACATCCCTACCACCTGTCCCCTATTTTGTATCTCTAAAGAGCAGATCATAAATGGCCTCTCTAAGGCCAAAAACACAGCATCTATGGCACCTGATAACATCCCAGGCTGTGTCCTACATGGGCTCCAACAAGAATTAACACCACCATTGGGTACTCTTTTCAAGCATTGTCTAAGAACCAACTTCAACCCAGCTGAATGGAAAATGGCCACAGTTATTCCCTTCCACAAAGGTGGTGGTTCCACTGACCCCAAAAACTATAAACCTATTAGCCTGACTAGCCTTATCTGCAAGGCCATTGAGCGAATCATAATGGACCTTATTGATAATCTCTAAACACTTGACCCTACTCAGTTTAGATTTGTCAAAGGAAGATCATGCCTGCTAAACCTGGTGGACTTCTTCGAGACAGTCACCAAGGTCCTGGATGAGGGGAAATCTGTCCATACGGCCTACCTAGACTTAGTCAAGGCATTTGACACTATCCCCCATGCAGGCATCATTGACACCTCACCCAGCTAGGTATAAACCCTTATATCATTAGATGGTTTGCTAACTGGCTCATTGATAGAACCCATATAGTCAAAATACGGGAATCGACCTCCAACAGCAGACCTGTAACCAGTTTTGTTCCACGGGGATCAGTCCTGGGACCTCTACTGTTTGGAATCTAGTTTTCTGAAGTTCAAGCAAAACTAAAGGTCTGTGGCTGACAATGTTTGCTGATGACTGCAAACTAGGAGCAGTCATAGAATCTCCAAATGATGTCAACATCCTAGAAGAGGGTCTTGCACAAACAAATGATTGGTGCCAAAGTCATGGCCTTAAACTCAATGCAAAAAAATGTGTTATCATCCTTTCAGTAAGAGCGATATTCCTGCTAACTACCACATCAATAGCAACATCTTAAGTACGCACTCAATGGTGAGAGACCTGGGCACACAGGTTGACATCAACCTTACCTTTGACCACCATGTCTCCACAGTGGTAAGAAGGGCATTCTATATTGTTCATATCATAAGTAAGAGCATTGCCTCCAGAAAAAAAATAAGTTATGACCTCCCTGTACTCTTCCCTCATCAGGCCAATAACTGAGTACAATGCCCCTTTTGGTATGTACCTTTCCAAGCACCCGCAGCAATTGGAGAGACCACAATTGTTCCTCATAAGGAAAATTCAAGGTCTTCAGCATCTGTCCTATATGGATTGTCTGAAATGACTGTCACTTAATTCTGCTTCATATAAACTGCTTAGAGGTGACCTCTGCATTGGATACAAGTCAATCTCAGACCCTGCTTTATTGGAAATCCTGCATATCTATAATGTAACTCAAATGGTACATGGGTTGTTCTTTTTAAGTTTTGTATTATTATTATTTGCCTTTCTTTAAGATTTTTTTTTATTTATAGGTTCATAGGTTAGTACTAAGCTAATTGCCCTTGCGAGCCATTTTAAGCTTAGCCAATTATCTCCTGTGAGATTCAAACCCTGTATGTTGTGTTTGTAAGGCAAACACCTTAACCATTAGGCCATCCTCTTTAACCTGGTATGTGACATTAAGAGAACCTGCTGGAGGGACAGATTTGTCTCCCAGAGGTTACCTCACCTTTGGAACAGCCTCCCACTTCATGTCAAACAGAGCACCTCATTGGCCCTCTTCAAACGCAATCTGGACGATTGGATGGGTAACCATAAACTCACCCCAGGGGCTCCACCTGTAGCCTCTTGGACAGGGGCAATAGGTGCTGATCATGGAAATAAGGGTAGAACTTGGCAAGGCTTGTAAGGGCCCTAGAGCCATTAGCCTAGCAACTTCTTATGATCCTATGATCCTATACAAATATGGGAAAATGTGTATGCCTTGGAGTCTGCAATCAGCAATGGCATTTTCAAAATAATGTTGGTGCAGTGAAGAGTCCAACGGATAAAACAGATAACTGACAATGTAAGTCAGACACAGCAAATATTAAGAAATACCCATACTGTGTGGTAAAAGGAATGTGATATTGGGCATCATTTAGGTCTAGCATTAGCACGAAAGTTAGAGTTGGGTTTAATAATATAGGATTCTGAAGTGATAGTATCTTTAACTTGGGAAGCTTAAGATGGAGATTTAAATTGGAAAGTTCTAGTACAGGTCTCTACGGTCCGTCTGATTTGGGGACCAGAAAAATCCTTGAATAATAGTCATTGCCTTGAAGACTGACTGATGCTGGCTTTATTACTCCCAGGCTATCAAGTTGTTCAGAATATGTGGAAACAATAATCTGGTTTCCTGGGCAAGAAGGAATTCCCAGAAATTGTGGGAGGATTCCCATTTCAAAGAGTATCCTTGTTAAATTACCCACAGAATCCAAGTCTTTGGGACTATCTGATGGCAAAAGGGCAGTTGAAGTTCAAGGGAGATGGAAAATTTGCCAGGGAAGGCAGAGTCAGAACAGTTGGATAGCCATTCTAGCTGGGAAGGCTGTCAATTTTTTGAAGCTTTTTCCTTTTTCTTAGAGGTTGATTTCCATTGGTTTTCCCTTCTGAGTACTGGCCCCTTGTTGATTAAAGTGTTTGTTAGGAAAAAGAGCTGAGGACAGCCTCTTTGATAGTCTGTTAATTGGTCAGAATGTACCATGACTGCTGTTTTCAGGTCATGTAAAAGAAAGCCTGATCAGTCCATATACCCATTCAGTGAGTACAACATGTTTTGGAGATCATGCCTGAACTTAACAAATTTTCCATCCACCTTATCCATAACTTCTTGCAATCGATGGACTTTGGAGGTTAGTAGTGCTTTCTGCAGGTGGGCACACAAGGTCCGATAAGGACCAGCAACATCCCTAGTTGCTTTCAAGGTTTCTCAACTAGTCATACAGAGTTCATAATTAAACCTGATGCATTAGAATCATGAATAACTAACAAATATCTCATATAATAATTAACTTTTTGGGGAGGGCTCTCAGGTGGCAGAACAGAGTTCATTACACAGTCCTGCTAGAAACAGAAGTAAAAAAAAAAACATTATTCTTTGACAATAAAACAGAGTAAGTTTACAGTCATGTCCAAAGGTATTTACAGTTTGTAAAAAGACATAATGAAGATCAGTGGTTGATTGTATGTGCTTATGAGGGCGGGAGTCAAAATGTTGGAACAGTTGGAACTGGTGAGACAGGAAGGTTACAACAGTGCTGGTAGTAGAAGAGTGGAATCAGGAATGTGTACACAGTAAGAGAATAAAACATTGTGAGGATTAGAGACAGCAATGCAATGTGAAGGAATTGCAGACAAAGGTTACTGTGTAACCTGTGTACAGGTGTGGATTGTGAGAAAGTTGTTGGCTCTTTGTGGATCTAATTTGGGATATTGTGTGTAGTAGTGTAAATGTTTAGAGGTTTAAAGATTATATAATTGAGCTATTCTGGAAGCATTTGCATTCAGCCTGATTATATGCACACATTTTCAGTTCCTTCTCGAAGGTTCTAAAGGAAGCGATGGAGTTTATGTTGGCATGGATGGATTCCAAGACTTTGGGTGTAAGTATGGAGAATGAGTCCTCGTTTCATTTTAGATTTGTGAATTGCATATATAAATGTGGTGTGGATTCAGATAAAGAACTAAGTCTATATGGGGGCAATGACCTCTCTGGAATCCTCTGTATGAAAAAGGGGAAACCTTGTTCCCAGATAAATTTAATAAGAGAATACCTAAGGTAGGATAGTAACTTGGAGGTATAAATAGCCATATGGATTTTGATAAAGTGAGGCAATGGTGTTACCATTTTTGGGAGAGCGCTATGGAGAGTTGTTTTTTTTTTTTTGAGATGTGGATGCCATGAGAGAGAGTACAAATTCCATTTGGCATAATAGGTTCTTTTACCTATAAAATACATATATTTATATTATTTACAAAGCCAAATAATTGGGGCGGGACAAAGGTCCCAAATCAGGGAAATTTTTAAACATTACTCTAATTCACTTAAAGATATAATACCGCATTTTTTAATCAACATTCGTTTTCAGAGTAAGAAGAAGAATGAGACTTAACATTATTAACAATCTGCCATCCTCAGTGATTTACCAGAAAATCTAAAACTTTACGAGGGACAGGGCAAAAGTATGAGGTGAAATCAGGGGCATTCTACAAAATCAGGATTAGTCGAGAGGTATAATAATTAATTATCAGGACTTACACTTAGGCATGGTGAACCACACTTACTGTGCCCTGCACTTAAATAAATAAATATGTTTGGGAGCTGTAATCACACAAATGGTTATAATCCAAGGTAAGGTCTGTTTATTTATGCAGAAGGGCTGGATGACAGAGTGGGCTGCATATAAAAACAGGAGGTGGTGTTCCCTGGGCGAATGGACTGCAACAAGGAAAGGAAATTATGAGCAATAGGTTCAGGTGTTGCGGCCACGGTGGTGCAGTGGTTAGCACTGCCACATCACAGCAAGAGGTTCTCCGGTTCGATCCTTGGCTGGGGTGCCTTCTGTGCGGAGTCTGCATGTCCTCCCTGTGGTCGTGTTGGTTTACTCCGGGTGCTCCAGTTTCCTCCCACATCCCAAAGACATGCTGTAGGTGGATTGGACACTCTAAATTGGCCCTAGGTGTGAGTGTGTGCATGTGTGTGCCTTCTGTGGAAGGTTGGGTGCCAGGCTGGCAACTCGACACCGTAAAACTCCACTGCCAATCGTGAGTGGACAGGTGAACCACTGTGGCGACCCCTAACCGGGAAAAGCCAAAAGAAGAAGAAGAAGATTCAGGTGTTCAAATTGGCATTAAAGCAATGTGAGAGTGAGCAAAGTAAAAAAATTACCTGCACTACCACTATATGATAACAAATCTAAATGAGGTAAAATGTGAAATATCCAAATTCCAAAATGTATTTGCGGACAGTGCAGTATGTCGAAGGAAGACTTCAGCATAGCAGATATGTTTGTGATTTCAGAAGATACGCTGCAATCAGTCAAAATATTTAACTATTCAGAGTAGCATAATTATGGATTCTGCACATGCAGACTGGATTGCAAAACACATTGTGCATGTCTAATGCAACTTAAATGCAATAAACTACAGCACTCTCAGTTTCTGAAAACCTTGGTGTATGCCATATATCATCACAAGGAATGGAAACTATTACCATGGAATACCTGTACTGAATGGATTGCAACAGGCTGCAGTACTACAAGTCATGGAGAAGGCTGTGACTGTGCATCGTTGAAGGCAGCCAGCTAGACAGAAAGCCAGGCTGTAACTAAGCCAACTGTCAGATCAACAAATCATTGACAGGTGCTACCTAGGCAGATAGCTGGTGCAGGCTGTGTGCAACGTGTGTGCCCCACACATGTATGTGTGAGCATTGCGAGGTGACCCCATCCATCTTGAAACAAAAATGTGTCTCACCCTGGGTCTACTTGCATCTGAGACATTCCAAAGACACATGGGAGATGCTGTTGGAGTGTTACAGACAACTGCCAGTCATATCCTGTCCAAATTCCTGGCAGCAATGTGCAACAAGGTGGATGACTACATACACTTTTCATCCACCCACATGGAGCAGATAACTGCTATGCATCAGTTCTATAACTTTGCAAACTTCCCACAGGTACTTGGTACAATACACTGCACCCACATCCTGATCAAGACCCAGTTCATCCAGAAGCAGACAGATACATCATTAGAAAGAGCTGGCCATCAGTGAACTACCAGGTTGTGTTTGCAGCAGATGGCAGCATAACAAACATCATGGCAACACTCTTTGGAAGCATCCATGATGCTGCCAAATGAGGGAAAGTGGCCTGAGGGCTGCACACCAGCAAGGTGAAATACCTGAGGGGATACAATTGGGTAAGTACAGAAATACAGCTAGGATGCAAGCTAAGGACATCCTTCCTAATAATATCCATTCTGACAACATATGTGTTTACTCCCCACAATAGGTGACTTTGGTTATCCACTTGAGCTATTGCTATGACCCCATACAGAGAACCATGAAACCCTGTAGAGGAGGCCTACGGTAGATTGCACACAGCAACATGAGATACCATTGAGTGTGTGTTTGGTGCACTGAAAGCCAGGTTCAGATGTCTGGACACACTTGAGAAGGCAGCACAGATGATAACTGTGTGCGCCATGCTACACAGTATGTTAACAACAGTACATGGCAACCTTCCAGCTGCAGGTGTGGGTGAACTATCCCAAGAACTCCAGATGTCTGAAGATGACATTGCACAGGTACCAGAGGAGGAACAAGAGGACACAGGGGACAGAAGACCCAGGCATGGATGATGGAGGGTGGGACCACAAGTCCAGGCCCAGGCAACATATCAGCATCTGACATATAACTTTGAGTCATAACAAGTCACATGTGCAGACGTACACACATTAAACATTGATGTTCAGGTTTTGCCCAACCATAGCAGCACAGATTAAATCTAATGTCAATTACCAAGTATATGTACACATTGAGTATCAGACATAATCATAACACATAATAGTATGAACATATACAAATCTATCCCAACATGGATCAGGGCACAGCTGACACAGGTATGCATACAGACTCATATTGGTGTATCTGTGTATGGTAGACAATATGGGACATGCATCTATGAAATACACTCCTATCTGTCCTCTCTAAAAAGATGCAAACAGGAAAAGAACTCAGGATATTTATTTTATTTTTTATTTATTTAACATTTGTTTACTGGGAAATTCTGAAAGGGACAGAGCCCATCTTCAGCAGAGGCCCGGGGAGGAAAGTTCCACAAAGCAATTAACAAAATTAACAAAAATTACACAGATAGCAACAAATATTAAATACATACAAGGTTACATTTGCATTGAAATATATTGGGATCTTATATATCTACACTAGTATTCAATACATAAGAGTAAACTGTCAATAGTATAACAACGCTGCAGAAATATATAGATTAGTCAAATCTTATAGTTCAACTTATTCCATACGACATCAGCTAGTGAGCTATTTTCACTAATGAACAAGTCTTAGAAAGGTACTAAAGATTGAAAGTGGAATTGGGGGAAGGAAAAAGTAACATCCATAGCACAGAAGAGGGCTAATTAGATATAATGCAGAACTGTTACCAGTATCACAAGCAGAATATATCAATGTAAATTATGGATAAAATCATGTAATAAATGAAGTACTCTATGGTTATTAAAACTGTTGGACTCACGTGGCATTAGACTTATCAATGAACACAGACAG
The DNA here is from genome assembly GCF_019279795.1 of Protopterus annectens. Taxonomy (NCBI): domain Eukaryota; kingdom Metazoa; phylum Chordata; order Ceratodontiformes; family Protopteridae; genus Protopterus; species Protopterus annectens. The sequence continues at coordinate 138,877,316 of NC_056751.1, forward strand.
ATGACATTGTCAGTCTTCTGCACAGCAATCATCATCATCACAGGATGAGACTAACACTACTGGACAGAGTGGATCAACTGTCAGTGTTACTCTAACACAGTCTAGGATGCCCGCTCTGATGGCTCACACCACAGTCTGGTCTGCCTCTACCATGTATGGAAACACTTGGCCCAGGTTGCTCCACTGAGAAGACTGATGGGGTGAAGCTAACACATGGAGATACACTGTGGGAAGGAGCAGGACTCAGTCCTGTGTGCCAGGGGCCACGCTACCATCAGATCCCACATTGGGATCAGTGGATGGGCTAATGCAGGATAAAAGCAGTTGATGTGCTAAACGAAGAGACAGGTGAGGAGAGCATGCTTACATCACATGCTGTATATCATTAATGACATATGACACATTCATCTCACTGCCATATTACAGATAATAATAACTTACCAAGAGGTTTTGTCTGTGTATGGGCCACAGAACCAATATAACAGGGAGATGGCAATTATGTTACATATACAACATGCCTGACATATGTGAGAAATACAGCCATAATACACACACTTACCAAGTCCTTGTGGGAAGACAGTGCTAGAGGAGAGGGATGAAATGCAACTGCTGTACAGAAACAATGTCATAAACATAGCATTCTTAATCACGTCATTGCCAGCATGGACCTTTCCAACAGCGTTAAACATACAGTAGGTGTTAAATAGACAAACCACTTGTTTGTGCACTAGATGCTGGCATAGTTTGCCCTCTGAATGGGTAGAAGGACACAGTATTAATGCAGGACAATAACAAGAATACAGCAATGACATGAATGAAAGATAGGCAACAGCGCATCACTGACAGCCTCCCAATGTTGTGAGCTTATGTGTTGAAGTGTGGATTCTGCAGTGGTAAAGTAAAGAGAAATGCAGCACAGTCATGTGTTTAGGCAAAAGAATAGTCACAAGATGGCATATATGATACAGTAACAGGGGCTGCTGATACTTGTGATGTATGGTGCACCTTTTGGCCAGATGTCCCTCCATAGAAAAACAGTGATGTAAATTTCATGCAACACAGGTCTGCTACACATTGTTGCAACCTATGAACATGTTGTGGATCCTTACCTGGTCTGTCTGTAGTTGCACCTGCACAGTTTGTGCCCCCAGAGGATGTACCTGTAGTTTATAATGTTTGGGAAATATCAGTATGACAGTAAACAACAGTGGTATAACATGAGGCTGAGGCAATAACAGGTAGTGGTTACAATAACAGTGTATGGAGATACTCACCTGACATTTCCTGCTATTGTGCAGAAGTAGATGGGCCTGTGAACATTAATGCAGACAACATTACACATGTTGGTTGCACTGTTATCTCTGTACTGCAGTTGTATGGCTACATGTCACTACACTTACATTGATCACCATCACCCTGTGTGGACCCATGTTCACGATCCAATTCTGCAGCTGAAAAAAAAAATGACAATACATGAATATGCATGCTTCAGCAATATGTGATGGTTTACTCTATAAGCGTCAATGTTATGCAAAGTAACACATACATGTGTGGCCTGGAACACCTGCTTCTATCCCACCCCTGTATATGTGGTGCTCCCCACTCACCGTATTCAGGGATGCAAGAAACTGTGTGACCTTATCAGGGTTGTCAATGATAGGCCACCACTGGTGGGATACCTCGATGTCTCATTCCATCATACCTTGTTGGCTGCATGGAGGATCATATAAGAGCAGCATTGGCGACAGGTCTCGTGAAAGCTAGTGTGACCTGCCACCACATTAATCATGTTGGTGAGTTTGTTCAGACTTCATTCCTCCATACTGTATTTCCTGCCCATCCAAAAAGTATCCATCCATGTTGTCGCAGAGCATCTATTATAATCTTGTTCTTCTGTGAGGAGAAATTGTCACCCCTAGGTCTGTTTGCAGTCTTAAAGACAATGATATGCAAATGTTCAGGTTCATGTGTGGGCTCACTTATGGGGATGATTATGCGGACAGCTTATGCCACTGTAAATACTACACATTCCTGCGCAATACAAAATTCTATGATATAGTCACTGTGACATATATAAAACCAGACAACAATGCCTGCATACATAACTTGTGATATCTCTAGACGGTTTACCATGACAATGTCGCCGTGCACTTGCACGGCTATGAAGTATTCGAACATCAGATGTTCGAATACTTCATAATGCGGCAGGTCATCTGAGCGAATGTTGTAATTGCGAATGGACTGTGCATTCGGAATAACAACGTTCGCTCATGGGAGCGGATCGCGGTACAGTGCGGACAGGGAAATACATCCCTTTCCTCACTGTAGTGCGATCTCGGAGTTGGAATATTAAGTTGGGGGGGTGTGGGGGGCACAGCCCCCCACAGGGGGGGTGCAGGGGGGCGCAGCATACGCGTGTGTTTAGGTTGGGTAGTTCTGTGTATTTGGCAGGGTGGGCGTGCTCTGTGTTGCCGTAAATGTCGCGAGCGACATTTTCGGTAATACAGCATTGTTTTCGGGTTTACTATGTTTCGAAAATGTGAATTTTCGATCCATAAATTCGAAAATAAAGACATGATTTATTTTTATTTTCGAATTTATGATAGTAAACCCTCTAGACACTGTCTGTGGGATTCAGATCTCTTACAGTGGATATCTAGGGAATGGAGGTCCTAACACAACAGCATTGTACCATAGGATCCACATAGTCTGCACGCATTTCACATTAACATATTACACAAACATATGTGTACAACAGAAATAAGTGATGGCTGTAGCTGTAATGCAATTGCAGCCTAAACTGACAACTAGTCTAAAACAGTCTGTCACATGCCATGCTATAAATGATGACCTTCTATCAACACAGTCATTACTGAGCAGTGAATGCCATCCACATTAGCAGAGAGTATCTGTAAATTATCAATTGAACATCTTATGGAAAGCATCAGAAAAGCCTAGGATCCATAAGCATGCCATAGATAGTGCAGATTCTTTTTTTATATCGATGCATCAATGAATAAATATCCAGAACAGCAAAAAGAATACATATTACATAGCAATAAATGCATAATGCGGGAATTCATAGTTTTCCATACATACACCTCGGAGTGTATGGAGTCACCCACAAGATATACAGAAAATCTGTCAACACGTCTTTATGTACTGTTCACTTTTGCTATTTACTTCTGCCTGTATAACTACATATGGGAAATTACTGCATGTCCTTGATGCAGATGTCAACACCTGTATGCATATAGGTAAATCAGGCACCACTCCATTAAGCTACAAATATTTTTCATAATGCACAAATTTTACATAAATACATCAATCTAAAGAGATACATTTGATAAGGAGTAATGTTAACATAGGTCTGTAATGAGCTATTATTCCCCAAAACAGCAATGCTAGCAGGAGCTAAATAAATTACCTTTGCAGCTACCTATAACTCAGGTATAACTGAAAGTAAGAGCAACTATGTGCATATATCTTTTAAGTACTATTTGTGCAATATAATTAGTAAGGTGTATTACAATTCAAGGTTTTGGAATCCTGTTTGTACACATCCATGTAAGTTCTCAAAATTCAGTGCATTAATCAATAGATCAGCATAACGGGAAGGTGCTCCAATCAAGTACCCGATAGGTATCATTAAATGGGACAGTATGCAACATGTATCCATTATCTTCCAATGATCTGATACCATGACATAAGTGCTACTTTTAAATATTGATTCTGATACATTTACAGATCAGACCCTTGCTGCCTGCGAACTGAGTGAGACCTCAGTGAGCAATTTTCAGATGTGTGTTTTTTTTGCATTGGATTATCGACATTATCAACATTATCAAGATGTCTACTTCCAGGAGGCTTCAAAGTATTGGAGTGCCTAATTGGACTGAGGAGGAGACCACCCAGATGTTGACAGTCCACACTGGAGTGGAGCATCGCATGAGAGTCAGATCACAGAAATTTACGAAGATCAACATTTGGAACTGGATTGCAATGGAGCATCAGTGATGTATGGAGAGTGCAGGTCTGCCACCACTATGATAACCTGCATTGAGGGACACAGTGGAGCTTCAATGGAGTGTTCCCCAGGTGTGTCAACAGCCAGTGGATGCCTAAAATAAGTGTTGCAATCCTATGTACACCTGAGCATTTCTACGGAATTTAGAGATATAGCTGTGTCCCAAATATATCAGATATATGCCTTTTCAAACCATTAAGTAGCTGTTCTGACAATTAGCTTATCTGGTTACTTAGGAGACCATGGTGACTGTTCTCCATATAAGCATGTGTTCTATTCCCATGGAGTTTATTTATTTACGAATGTTCATGATGTACATAATATTGAACATTGTAGCTGTACATCTATTTCCAACATATGACATCATTTCACACATTCACTATAGTTGTGTATCACTGACACCTATAATACCTAGGCCGCTGATAGCTATGCATATTGTAGTTATCTGTAATAGTTTGATGGTATTGCCTAGTCTACCTGTGTAAGTGTGAATAATAAGTCATACATAACGTCTTTACTCTATTCCTCTTAACAAAGTAAACATTCTTAAATTAGTCACATTTGTTTAACCTAGGAGGAATTCCTGTCGAACTGGCTATACATGTCTTTTCATTTGTAATGTGTTGATAGCCATTATATTTGTAGATCATGATGGCCTATAGTGGTTATGTGTCTGGTATCACCATATTCGTCCTTTATCCACAGGAATTTGGATACAAACACACATAAGTATTTGTTCAGAAGAAATATGTGCTAGCTGTTAGCTCAATCTGTAAAGAAACAGGCCAGCATGCAGTGGGTTCAACTACACAGAGGAAAGCATATAATTATATTATTATTGTGTCTTTCACACATTGTCAGGGCTGTTTTCAGTATTAATTTAAGTCTTCCAAAATACTTCTTACTAAGTTTTATTTGTATTTGTTCTTGTTTTATTGTTGATCCTTCAACAGTTCCCAAACATTTATACACTCAAGTTCTTTTATATTACATTCCTGTCCCAAACTGATGTTTTTTGGTGCTGCAGCTTTCCTGCTTTAAAGGTTGCTTTTGCACATTTATCAAAACCAAATGGCATTCTTATATTATCTGAAAAAGTTTTGACCGCTTGCAGTCGTGCTTTCAGTTCCTCATCTGATGAACTATACAGTTTTAAATCATCTACAAAAAGAAGATGATAAGTCTTTCCACTTTGTTGTTTTCTGGGAGGCAATTTGTTGCCATGACCTAATCTGTTAAGTAGACAGCTTAATGGGTTAACAGCAAGACAAAAGATTAGCAGTGACAGAGAGTCGCCATGGAATATCCCTCTTTGAATTTCTATCCATGGAATAATAATTTGTCCTTTATCATGGCTTAACTTGCAAACTGGTTTGTCACTGTTTCAAGGTTGCTATAATGTAATCGAGCAGTGTAGGGTGCATCTTATACATTTTTAAGTAGTCTTTTATCCATGAATGTGGGATACTGCCAAATGCTTTTTTGTAGTCTATCCAGGCCTTTTTACAGTTCTCCATTATAATTTTGTTTAACAACAAATGATTTTTGTTCCATATGGCTTTCTTTTATTATCCTTTTGTTCTATTGCTATGATTAAGGTTTCTTCTAAATGACTATAAACTGTGTCGTCATAAATTCAGTGTATAGTTTATACGTTCAATACGACAAACCACAGAGAATCAAAAGAAGCATGCTGAAACACCAGTAAGGAACACTTTATTCCTAAAAACACCAGTTAAGCATGTTTGTCTTCCAAAAAAGACTTCTTCAGAACTGCTTACAACAAAAATTTCCACAATTAAATACGATAGAGACATCACATCATATGATCCATTCAACCAATAAAAACTTTAGTTAATTAAGTACTAAAACATACTAAGGACCAACCCTGTAAAACATATATAAAACACGTTGGGTAAGCCTAGCCATATTTAAAAAAATATATTAAAAATAACAAACTATCTAAGAGACAATTTATATTCCATATTACAATAATATGAATATTAGTATACATAAAAAACAACCTTCAAGGCTTGAGACACCAGGGTTGAATGAATCTTGCTCCTTAGCACCAATATTAAAGTTAAAAAGCCTTGAAGGTTGATTTTTATGTTCATAGGTTCATAGGTGTGTACTAGGCTAATGGCCCTGGAGCCTTTACAAGCCTAGCCCAGAGGATTATCCTGGCATCATGCCACCCGACCTTAGTTTCCAGTGCCTCTGTCGAGTAGAGCCACTGGAGTGATCCCTGGGGTGAATTTTCTATTTCCCATCCACTCAAGATTTCTCTTGAAGAGGGAGGTGCTCTGTTTGACATGTATGGGAAGTTCATTCTGTAGCATGGGCAGTCTCTGGGTTATGAACCTGTCCCTCCAGCATGTTCTGTTAATTGTGGTAATGAGGTTGAGGTCTCTGGAGCGTGTGGTGTGGAGGGATTGGGATTTCTTTAGATGTAGCATTTCTAACAGAGCTGGGTCAGACATGGCTTAATAAGTCAAGCAGCAATCACCTCTAAGTAGACGATATAAGACAGAGAATAGTTGGAGTGTTTTTTAGTCTGTCCATATAGGACAAGTGTTTAAGGCCTAGGATACTCTTTGTGAGGTACTTTTGCAGTCTCTCCAGTTGTTGCAGGTGTCTAGTGCGGTACATGCCAAATGGGGCATTGTACTCGATGATTGGCCTAATGATGGAAGAGTAGAGGGAGACAATGACCTCTTTCTTCCTGAATGCAAAACCCTTAGTAATGAGATGTGCCACACAGAAGGACTTTCTGATCACAGTGGCAGTGTGGTGGTCAAAAGAGAGGCTGTTGCCAACCTGTGTTCCCAGATCTCTTATAATGCTTTCTGTGTTAAGTGGACTTCCATTGATGTGGTAGTTCATGGGAACAGGGTTTTTCCCAAAGGAGATGACGACACATTTTTTGGCATTGAACTTAAGGCCATGGTTCTGACACCAGTCGTTGGTCTCAGTGAGGCCTTTCTGTAGGATGTCAACATCACTTGGGGAGTTAATAATGGCTCCCAACTTGCAATTGTCTGTGAACTTTGTCAGCCAGAGTCCCTTCATGTTGGACTGGACTTCTGAGAAGAAGATACCAAACAGGAGAGGACCCTGGACCGATCCCTGTGGGACTCCACTCGTGAGTGGTCGGCAATCTGACTTGGAGTCAGCTACTTTTACACTGTGGGTTCAATCTGTAAGCCAGTTTGCAACTCACCCAGTGATATAGGGGTTGATGCCTAGACTAGTGAGTTTTTATATGATTCCTGAGTGGGGAATGGTATCAAAGGCTTTGGCCAGATTAAGGTAGGCTGTATGAACCACCTTGCCTTCATCCACAGCTCTGGTGACTGACTCAAAGAAGTCGACCAAGTTGAGCAGGCATGATGTACCCTTCACAAAACCAAACTGTGTAGGATCTAGAGTTTGGAGATTCCCTATATCCTTGTTTATTAGGTCCATGATGATGCATTCCATAGCTTTGCATATCAGACTTGTCAGGCTAATGGGGCGATAGTTCCCAGGGTATGTAGTCACTCCTCCTTTGTGAAGAGGGATGACTATAGCAGTGTGCCATTCGGTAGGGACAAAGCCTGAGGTGAGGCTGTGATGGAACAGGGCACACAGGTGAGGTGCCAGTTCACTCTGTAGTTCATGTAGAACACAGCTAGGGATACTGTCAGGTCTCAAAGAAGCTGTATTCTTGGCCTTGGACAGTGCTGTTTTAACCTTTGCAGCAGTAATACTGGGTGCCTGGCAATCTACTGGTATTGTGATTGGTCCTTTGGGGGGTGGAGAGGGGAAAAGTTGGCACTGAATCTGTTGGCCAGTATACTGACAATATCTGTTGGCTCGGTAAGGGGGGTACCATTGTGCAGTAGCTCAGAGCAAATCTGGGTATTGCCATGGAGGTTCTTTACATAACTATAGAAGGCCTTGTGGTTGTCTTTACTATCTGCTGCAATTCTGTTTTCATAGCTAGCTTTAGAGAATTTGATGAGGGATCTCAACTTTTTGTTGAGGCTGATAAGGGAGTTTTTCCAGTCTTGGGACTTCACCTTATTCCGCATCAGTTTCCTCCTTCTGTTGTAGAGTTTGTTTATGGCAGGGGACCACCAGATTGTCTTCCTTTTTTTGGAGGAGAGTGCCTTGGTTCTATTGGGTATGGTGAGATCCATGCATTTGTGTACATGTTCGTACAGTGCATTGGTGTATGATTCGGCAGTCATGCCACTATTCTCCATTTGCATGGGTGCTGTGAAGTTAGCGACCTCTGTTCTTAGGACCCCAAAATTAGCCTTGGACAAGTTTTTTATGGTGGTTACCTTTGCGGGAGAGGGGGAGTGGGAGGGATGTGGATTTCCAAGGTGATTAGTTTGTGGTTGGATCTAATCAGGGAGGATTTGACTATTGGTGTAGAGCAATGGTTGTCCATGTTAGTAATGACCAGGTCAAGGATGTTTCTACCTCTAGTAGAGGTAAGAACAAGCTGGTCCAGGGCATTGGAATTAATGAATTCCAGGAAACATTGGGCAAGTGTATTGGAACATGAGTAGGTTTCCCAGTTAATGTAGGGGTAGTTGAAGTCTCCCAGTATGAGTGTGTTAGGTTGGACCCTAATATTCTCCAGGGTGCTTAGGAACGTGGAGTGAGTGTCTTGGTACATGGTTGGGGGCCTATAATAGGCTACAACCTGAATCACTGTCTTATCCAATGTTAGCTGCACATGAAGTATCTCTGATGCATTATGTTGGGCTACCAGTCTGAAGGTGTGTGCATCCTTTATGAATATGGAAACACCACCACCTTTGGAGCTTCAGTCCAAGTTCTGCAGCTGAAAGGTGTGGAATGAGTCATAGCCTGGTAGTGCAGGGGTGCTTGCTGATGCCTTAAACCAGGTCTCTGTTACAGCACAAATGTCGATGTTATCCATTTTAAGCAGTGCTTTGAGCAAGTGCATTTTGAGATTTAGACTTCTAGCATTGAGCAGCATGACCCTCAGACTGAATTTGTTTGTAGCTGTTATGCCAGTAATTTGGTCTTTGGAACACTGCCTAAAAAAGGCACTACTGGGGTGGCAAGAGCCTTGGCCAGTATCCGGAAGCCCAGGGGTGACAGATGCAGGCCATCTCTGGCAAAGCATCGAGGTCTGTCAGTCATGTTATCCCAGGCAGACAGATACTGGAGTCCCTTAGAATGACACCAGAAACTTAGCCAGTTGTTAAAATCAATAATTTTCTGCTTGTACTGTGGTATCATTCTGGGTGATGGTAGGATGCTGCTCAGGGCTAAGGTCGTACTACCTGGGCTACATAATCTGAGAGCTCCTCCATGTCTCTTTTCATGTAGTCCAAGGAGGTATGTCCCAGGTCATTCACACCCACATGTACAATGACAGAGTCATATTTGCACCTGTTGTTGAGGGACCTGAGTGCATGCGTTATATGGTGGATCCTGGCACCTGACAGGCAGCTGACTGTTATTTTCTCCTTATTCAACCTAGTGAGTGGGACATCAGTGTGCTTCACTATTGGGTCACCTATGACTAGTGTGCTGGGCATGCTGTTTTGCCTTAGTGGTTTTGGTTGAATGGCACACTGTTTAGGAGAGTTATGTGTTTCGTGATTAGTGTGTTGTGGTGGTCAAGTGTGTTTCTGCCTTGGAGGTCTCTGTATTTGGGTAATTTTTTTATTGAGAGCCTCCATGAAAGTGGGTGTGTGGTTTGTTTTTTTATGTGAAGACAGTGCTGGTATGTGTTTTGGAGGGCTATGTGTTCCATGTGGTGTGGTGCAAGTGTTGACCTTCTCCTATTGACCAGTTATTCCAGTCTTGGCTGGAGAGTGCATGGCTTCCAATTTGGATATATAAGTGCATCTCTCACAAGTCTGAGTGTTGGGAGGTAAGATGAGAGGGTTGTCGGTGTACATGAGATGCCCAAGTTCACCAGGTTAACAAGAGAAAGCACAGGGAACTGATCTTTAGACATGCTTGGAGGGGTGGGCATTAATAATAAGTACTGGAGCTGTTTCCTTGTAGAATGTTTAGTGCTGGTAGCACTTTTGTGTGCTACAATAATTGCTACAAGAAGTCTGGTATGGTAAAGTGCTTGACTAATAAGCTAGTAAAAGTGCAGGAGAGGAAAGAACTAGCAGATCTAAGGGAAAAAATGAAGAGCAGACTTTGGCACCTCTCAGGAGCTTACAAACAGTCTGGGATACAGCAAATCTGTAGCTGAACTAGACTAGTTACAGGAAAGGCAGGAAAGAAGCGCAATGTGGGCTTTTAAACCAGAAAGTTGAAAGAGATGGAAAAACAGCCCAAACGGCTAATAAACTACAATTTCTGGGCCAGAAACCACTCCTCTTGTGGTAAATAGGCTACCTAGTGCTAGAAGGCTTCTCTACAACACAGCAAGGCTTGGGGGGCTCAGAAGCTTACATACAGCCCTGGATACAGTAAATCTGTATCTGGACTAGACTAGTTACAGAAAAGGCGGGAAAAGCACAAACACGGGCTTTTAGACTAGAAAGTTGAAGGAGACTTAAAAAACTGCCCAAACAGCCAACAAACTACAATTTCTGGGCCAGACACTGCTCCTCTTGTGGTAGATAGGCTACCCAGTGCCTACCACTCCCACTGACAAGCTAGAAGGCTTCCCTCCAACACCGAGAGGCTTGGGGTCTCAGATGTTTACATACAGTCCCGGATACAGCAAATTTGTATCTGGACTACACTACTTACAAGAAAGGCAAGAAAAGTGCAAATGTGGGCTTTTAGACCAGAAAGTTGAAAGAGATGGAAAAAACTGCCCAAATGGCCAATAAACTACAATTTCTGGGCCAGAAACCACTCCTCTTGTGGTAGATAGGCTGACTAGTGCTCACCACTCCCACTGATAAGCTAGAAGGCTTACCTCAACACAGAAATCGTGGGGGGCTCAGAAGCTTACAAACAGTCCTGGATACAGCAAATCTGTATCTGAACTAGACTAGCTACAGGAAAGGCAAGAAACAAGCGCAAACATGGGCTTTTAGACCAGAAAGTTGAAAGAGATGGAAAAACTGCCCAAACAGCCAAAAAACTACAGTTTCTGGGCCAGAAACCACTCTTGTGGTAGATAGGTGGTAGGCTACCTAGTGCTTGCCACTCATAGATTAATAGGTAGATACTAGGCTATTGGCCCTAGGGCCTATACAAGCCTAGCCAAAAGGTACCCTGGCTTTCGCCACCCAAGAAAATTATTTTCCTGTGCCCCTGTCAAGCAGAACCACAGAAGTGAAACCCGGGGTGAATTTCTTATTACCCATCCAATCATCAAGATTTTTCTTGAAGAGTGCTAATGAGGACCTCTGTTTGACATAGATAGGTAGTCTGTTCCAAGGTATGGGAAGTCCCTGGGACAGCAATCTATCCCTTCAGCATGTTCTGTTTATTGTGATGACAAGGTTTAGGTCCCTAGAGCGTGTAGCTCAGAGGGATTGGGATTTCTTTAAGTGGAGCATGTCCAACAGCTCTGGGTTTGACATAGCTTTGTATGTTAGGCAGAGATCACCTCTGAGCAGGCTATATGTGAAGGAGTAAAGCTGGAGTTTTTTGAGACGGTCCACGTAGGGCATCTGTTTGAGGCCAGTATTCCTCTTTGTGAGGTATTTCTGTGGCCTTTCCAGTTGTTGTAGATGTCTTGTGAGGTACATACCAAAAGGGGCGCTGTACTCTATAATGGGTCTAATGAGTGATGAGTAGAGGGGAACAATGACCTCTTTTTTTCTTGATGAGAAACCTTTTGTGATGAGGTGACTCCCACTGATAAGCTAGAAGGCTTCCCTCCAACACAGAAAGGCTTGGGGGCTCAGAGGCTTACAGACAGTCCTGGGTACAGCAAATTGAGTTTATCTAGAGAGGATTTTGTTATGCTGGAAGGTTGGTTACTTTGACACTGCCTAAAGAAGGCACAGTAGGGGTGGCTAATGCCTTTGCCAGTATCTGAAACCCTAGAGGAGGCAGGTTCAGACCATCTCTGGAAAAGCACTGTGCCCTGTTGACCATGTCATCCCAGGCTGACAGATATTGGATTCCCTTGGACTGACACAAGAAGCTAAGCCAATTGTTAAAATTAATCATTTTTTGTTTGTATTGTGACATCATCCTTGGAGAAGGTAGAATGCTGCTTAAGGCTAGGCTTATATCTGCCAGTGACACATAACCTGAGAGTTCAGTCATGTCCCTCTTCATATAGTCCATTGAGGTATGTCTTAATTCTTTCACCTCCACATGGACTATGACTTAGTCAAACCAGTACTTATGGTTCAGTTGAGTGCTTGAGTGACTTGAGTGCTTGAGTGACTTGACAGATTCTGCCACCTGACAGACAGCTAAATGCAACCAGCTCCTTATCCAGCCTGGTGAGGGGAACATCTGTGTGTCTCTCAATGGTGTCGCCAATGAACAATATATTGGGTTTTGTAGTGTTAGGCTTATTTGTTGAGTCACTGGTATGTGTGTTATGTGTTGTGGTTGCTTTTTGCATTGTTATGTGTATAAGTAGTTTCCATTTGGGAGGCATCCAATCTTTTGGTAAGTTACTAGTGATTACCTCTGCATATGTGGGTATATGTGTCCTTATTTAGTGTAAGAAGAGTGTGTGTGTGTGTGTGTGTGTGTGTGTGTGTGTGTGTGTGTGTGTGTGTGTGTGTGTGTGTGTGTGTGTGTGTGTGTGTGTGTGTGTGTGTGTGCGTGTGTGTGTGTGTGTGTGCTGACAATCTGTTCGGCATTCAATTTGTCTGTATGTGAGAGTTTTTTCTCCAATTTCATAGTGTAACTACATCTCTTGCATAAAGTATTTCTTTGCTTCAGGAGTAAGTGATTGTCTGTATATAAAGGACAACTGCTACATTGCCTCAGGATGCCCATGTCCATCAGGCTGGCCAAAGAGATGGTGGGAAACTGCCTGTCCAAGATAGCAGCCTTTTATTGTATGTTTTATTAGGGAAGGGAATGGGTTAATTTGACAGGACTGTGCTGGCAGTGCTGAGACTACAAGAGGGACCTATACTTTGTGTGGGATAAGGTTGAACAATAAGGCAATGCTGCTCAATGTGCAACTGAGTTGTTCCTTGAGCAGTAGAAAAGTTTGTAAGGGTTTCACTGACAGCTGTTTAGGGTAAAACTGAGCTTCTAGGCTTTTGCATTTATACAAGGGCACTGCTATCCACCACTGCACAAAGAGCATCACCATGCAAACACAAGGTTTAAATACAAGCAAACAAACACGTTTAAGTAAACTACCAGTCAGGAAACCACACAATAAGTCATACACCAGCAATCCACAACTCAGACAGGTTAGATCAGCACATCTGCCACAATGGTGCATCAAAACATCTTCTTAATGTAGGATAGCTGGTTTTGAGACCAAGTGTAACAAGACCACACAAACTACCTAAAACAGCACAACAATTAACAGATACAATGTAATACAGTGCAATTAACTACATAAAGCAACAGCAGACAATACAGTTCTTTTGAAACTGCTAAGGTACAGTCACAATATATAGGAGATGTGCAAAAAGATACTTAGAACCCTTTTGTGTGCTTCCCAGCTCAGATAGACAGGTAAATACTTACTGCCACTAAATGAATAATCCCAGTCCTCCTAATGTAAAAGTATAGTAAAGGAGTGTCTGGACTAAAATGCTATCACAAACAAACTTAAAAGATACAAGTTGCTACCACAAACAAACTTAAGGATATGGATACAGCAGTGTGCTTTAAACAGCTTATAAAAGTGTGATTATTCAATAAAATCTTTATATTGCATAAATAAGCCAAGAGCCACTCAACTGTACAAAATTTATAAAGGCACTAAAACAAGATAAGCTGATTAATAATCCCTTGAGTCAATAAAACTACATGCAGAAATCACAAATGTTTCCCCAATCTAAACAGACCAGGCTGCCTTCCAGTGCACTAAATGGAATGCTTGCTAGAGTGTAAAAATACACTACTTTATCCAACAGCTTGCTAGATAATTAATTCAGAGCAAGTAAATCAGTAGAACAGACAATGAAAGCCAAAATGCACTTTTTCAATATAAGCACAAGGAAAGGCAAATAAATAATTCAAGATATCAACAGCAGTGTAGAAAGAGAAGAGCTTATTAAGCTCAATTTACAGTAGGCATGGGCAGCTTAAAATCACCGGGTTTAAAAAGCAGATCAATAAAGGGGAGGGTGGCTGGGAAAAACTAGCAGGCAATCACCAGCAGTACTTCAGTTTATGCCGACTTGAAATATTTTCAGACAAAGACCCTGAAATTCACTGTGTATTTAAATATCACCCAAACAATTTAACCAATGAAAAAACATGTGGAATGTGCAGCCTAGCTAATTTAAGTGTCTATCTCTTACAAAAAAATAAAAACACCAGGCCAAGCACATTTATTAAAACAGAAAACAAAATGGAGCAGGTAAAACAGAAAGCAGCTTTATCACTCACAGACAAGAATATATAGGTATAATTTCCTCATCCAGCAGGGAATCACCAGCAGTGCTTTAGTTTCTGCAGGCTTGAAGTCTTACTGACATGATGTCATGTTGTGTGGCATGTTTTGGCAATGCTGATGCTATGTTGGGTCATATAAATGTATGTCATACATATGGGCAGTCCTCCTTTGCTGACTGCATAGACTGCCATTGTAACGTTCACACATACACTGTGGTAATGATAATTTATTCATTAACAGTACAGAATGCTGTGTTTGGTCTATGTTACAATTCCACATCCATTTCTTGTTCACATAAATTCACACCTTTTGGCAAATGGTATATGCATTCAGTGTTGTATGCACATCTCTGTGCCCATAGTCTGATCCATAGTGAAACACCATTGTACCTTAGACATGTGCGCAATCACTGACTTAATGGTGATGTGCTGTAATGATGCTCACAAGACTATCCTCTGCTCAGTAATGAGCATTATCAATGACATATAACTGCCTGTTTTACTCACACCGGCATGGCAGTATATGTGTATATAATTCAAATTCTTAGCTTACTTACCTATACCAGTTAATATTATATACTTGTACAATTGAGTGTATATGTGATTTATACAAGCCCATTTTTGTTGATGTCAGCAATGCAGTCTGCCTATGTGACATACATTTGCATTTGCTTAAATTTGGGGTTGGCTTCAACAGCACCCTATGTGGTGTACACATGAATTAGCAATGGGTAATTTGGTTGTCCTGCTTTACTGTCTTCCCTGATATCGGTCCAGGTTGTCCACTTCCCTTCTACCTTTGCAGGTATGTAATATATTTTGCAGATATGGTTGCCTTTGCTGGAATTATTGTCCATTGTCATGTATTACTTTGTTTACAAGGTCAACGTGTGCCAGCTCTATGGCCATCATACAGATGCAGGGCATATGCACACAAGTTGCTGGCTATACTTGTGTGTTAAGCATTGTACGTTGTTGAAATTCATGTGCACAACCTGATATTTTTCATATACTGTAGCTGTACTGTTAGATTTGTGAACATATATTATTCTTACACGTCATTAGTGTGTGTACGTGTATTGACATTGCTTTCATGTAAGTTCCAGTTAGGCCACTGACAGTCATACATATACACCTACACCTGTGTGTTGCCTTTGACATGGCCATTTTGCTGCTTTGCTCCAATGCTGCTCTTTGGCACTGTGCTTGGTTGTTTGCCTTTCACATGGCATTGTTGGAGGTTCTGTTCTGTCCTCTGCTGGAATTATCTAACAGTCTTAGTTCTGCATTTGCTCACCTGTGGTATTGCTTGGCTTACACTTGCACTGCTGACAGACTACTTGGATATGGGTTGATGTATACAATGTGTACTATGATCCATATTTATTACTCTACAACACACACACATATACACACACACACACATACATCTACCATTGATCATACACATCCAGGTATGAGTGGCACACAGTTTGCAACATGTTATAACACAATAGTGCATATGTAGCTATGTTTTTGTGCATTTTACCATGGCTTGTATACATCGCCACCCTGTTTAACAATTTGCCATTGCCCATGTAGCTCAAATTGTACTTACTGTTTTTTTTTTCCAACCTTTGTCTGTCATGTGTTGTGATATGTTCTATGGGTATACCTGCTGCAATGGCTTCCTCCTCCACCTCCTGTTTCCCTAGCTTTACATTTCCTTCTATTCTTAAAAAAATAAAAAGTGCACTATGCCAATCAAACAAAAATTGCATATGTCTCTCTGACTTTCCCTCAGATTTTCCTTTTCCAACGTAACTCTTATTTGTCTCTCTTCTTCACACATTCCCCATACCTGATTTTCTATCACCCAATTTCCTTAGGTTTGTACCTTACCTGTGTTTCCCACACATGCTCTGTATCCATTGTTAGCTAATGTTAGCTGTGGTGATGTGGCCGTGATTGACTTTCATCTTTATTAATTTTCTTTTTTTAAAAAGTTTACGAATTCTATTGGAATCTGTAAGTGATAGCTAGCATATTTTCATAATAATAAAGTTAAGCAGATATTCCATAGTTGTCTGTAAGTGTACTATAGAGATTCTGTTACAGATACATATTTCTGAATGTCTAGCTGCTTGGATTGTGAGATTCTTTCCATAACTTTGTAAATGTACAGCACGCTTTGACACTGATTTTTCATTACTCATGGAGTACTTGCAAGTGATATACAGTGTACCATTACTACTGAGATACTCTGTTGTGCACCGAGACATTCTGAGTTCACTGTGGCATATTTACATATTGCATAATTATCCACAACTTTTCTGCTGATATCAGCATAATGCACTGGAGTCCACAAACTTTATAGAATCTGACCCATTGATTTATTCTTTTGAAATTTTCTAAAGGTTTTCTCCGTACACCTTCTTTAAAAAGGAACAGTTGCTCAGTTGGACTATGCCTATTAACAAAAGTAAGTAAGCAAATAAAACAATAATTAATAAAATGAGACCAATAAACTGTCTCCATGTAGTACCACATATTCATTACACTTTAATTCTATGCGTACTGTATTTGCTTAAAACTCAAATCCTGTTACTAAGCAGCTTTTAAGATTTGGGTCACAGCTTGGCTGCAGCCCTCCCAAATGAAAAGTATAAACTGTTTCATTTTTTTGCTTCTGTGCTTTTAGTTTCTTTTTTCCTCATAAATACCCAGCATTCCCATTTTAGAACTTTGAACAATGTGCACACGTTGCACATTTCAAGTCCATTCTCTTTGAAAGGGAAAAAAGAAAGTAATTTTAGGCTATTTTTAAGACTGCCCAACATTTATGCATATGTCCTCAGAAAATAAGGTGATGTGCATTCTTAAAGGTCCTCAAGGGGACTGTTTGGGCTGCTATATGAAACAGTGAGCAGCTGTTCCTTGTGGCTCAGGATGAACCATGTGAGTGGTGCATGGAGCAGCCTTAATTAAGAATGAATGTATGTTCCCACATTTATGGATGGACTTAGATGGTGCAGGCATGACAGATTGTTTTTAATTTAATGCATTTTTGTTTTATTCAAATGGGTGTTATTCTGCTCAGTACTGAGTCACTGCCAACCAGCCTGCAGGACATACGGGCCTAAAGAAAGTTGCAGTCAATGCAATGCGCCACAGCAAGACATCAACATATCAGTATTGGAAGTGATTCCATAATGGATGGTAAAGCAGGAGTAAGCAGTAACCTATTCAGTGTAAGATAATTGCAGACTCTGCACATGAACACTGAATCCCAAAACACAGTGGGTGCCTTCAATGCAAGTAAAATGCATCGGACTAGTGCTCCAACAATGTCATGGAAGCGCTCAGTAGAGGTCATTTGTGCTTACCCTTAATGCTACAATATTTTATGAATTTCTAAGCAATCTTGTGAATTCTGCAAATTATAACTAAAAAACAATGTGATCTGCATTTAATGTACTAGAACAGGCTGGGATACTACTAGCTATAATAGAGGAAGATCTGCAAATGCATCCCAGAATGCAGCCACCATGGCACTGAGCCAGGCTACAGTTAAGCCAACTCTCTGATCAGGAAATATTAGATAGATATAGATTAGATAGAGAGCTGGTGCAGGCTGTTTGCAGGATGTGGGCACCCTACATGTAGCCTCACAGTCTGTGGGTAACCCATACTGGTAGAAACTGAGTCTGGTAAAGAGGCCTCAGGAAAATTTCAGCGGCATATGGGTAATGCTGTAGGAGTGTTCCAAACAGCTACCAGTCACATTCTAGCACAGTTCCTGACAGTAATGTGCATAAAAGTGGATGAATACATCCACTTCCCAACAATAACAATGGAGCTTAGAACTGTCATGTAACAGTTTTATGGCATTGCCAACTTCTCCATGTCCTCGATGCATATGACTGTACCCATGTCCAAATCAAAACCACAGCAGTACCTGATGATGAACAGTACATTGATAGAAAGGGGTGGCCATCACCCAGCTGTCAGGTGGTGGGCTTCACAGATGGCCTCATTACCAATATAATGGCAACACACCCCAGTAGTGTGCATGATGCAGCAGTTTGGAGGGAAAGTTCTCTGAGGGCTGCATTCCAACATGGTGAAATACTGGAGGGGCTCATAATAGGTAAGTAACTGACCACCACTAAACTGTAAGCAGTAACCAGACAGTGAGCAGTATGCAGGATGAATAAATATTCTTTCTCATCCCCCAAAACAGGTGACTACAGTTATCCACTGGAGCCTTGGCTTATGACACCTGCTGAGGTTGCATACAACAGAGCACATACCTCAACACAAACACCATCAACAGTGTGTTTGGCATGCTCCAAGCAAGATTCAGATGGCTGGATAAATCCAATGGTGCACTCTAATACATACCAATAAAAACATCACAGATGCTCGCTGTGTGTGCCATGCTGCAAAACATGATTAGAGTAAAACAGGGTGGCCAACCAGCTGCAGGTGTGGTTGAATTACCTCAAGACCCTCAGATGTCACGTGCACTTATCAGAACTGTCACAGGTTGATCAAGAGGGCACAAGGGTAAGAAGAAATAGGTGTGGGTGATGGAGGCTTTGGCCATATGTCCTACTTCAGGCATCACAGCAGTGTCTGACTCATGCATTTGAGTCAGGTCAAGCCACATGTACAGAAGTACACAGACAAAACAGTGATGTTCACAGTGTTACCCACAACAGCAGCACAGATCACTACTAATAGAAACAGCACATTAGTTAAATACACTGAACATCATACATAACATAAGCATATAAAAGCAGTCAAAGAAACCATAGTCAAAAACCTTTCCAAAGCAAACTTCAAACTAATTGCATCCGAAGTGGAAAGCTTCACTATTCCCTTGCAGAAGGATAATGATATCCAGGATGCGGAATCCTACACCAAGGCACTCTATATGCATCTTCAGGATTGCATGGACCGTGCTATCCCAAATAAAACCAAGACTCCTTCCTCGAGCAAGAAGAAACCAGTCTGGTAGACCCCGGCCATAAGCAAACTTTACATTAAAAGGAGGAGACTTATACAAAAAAAGGCCAAATCTCAAGTAGAAAAATCATCCCTGATCAGCATTAGTAAGAAATTGAGGGCCCTCATCGAGTCAACTAAAGCTAATTTTGAAAAGAAAGTTGCCAAGGATACCAAGGATAACCATAAGGCCTTCTATGGCTACGTCAAAAACCTAAATGGCAACACTCAGGTCTGTTCTGAGCTAGTACAAAATGGAACAAAATACACTGACCCTTCTGACATTGCCAACATCTTGGCTGGCAGGTTCAGTGCAAATCCCCCCACCACCACCACCACCTATAGGACCTATTACCATTCCAGGGGATTGTGTAAGTCCAATTATTACTGATACGTTGGTTAATAAGGCTCTATTTAAAGCTAAAAACACTGCCTCCATGGGACCAGATGGTGTCCCAGGCTGTGTCATACGCAAGCTCCAAAAGGAATTAACCCCGCATCTTAATACCCTGTTCAGTCTTAGCCTCTCCACAGGATATGTGCCCATAGAATGGCACACGGCAACGCTGGTGCCGCTACACAAGGGTGGGGCCACAACTGACCCTGGGACCTACCGACCAATAAGCCTGACCAGTCTGATCTGTAAGGCTATGGAGCAAATCATTATGGAACTCATAAATGGAGAGATTGGGAACCTCCAGTCGCTGGATCCCACACAGTTCGGCTTTGTCAAGGGCAGATCATGCCTCCTGAACCTGGTGGACTTCTTTGAGACAGTTACTCAGGCTATAGATAAGGGAAAGGAGGTTCACATGGCTTACCTTGACCTTGCTAAAGCATTTGACACCATTCCACATTCAGGTATTATTGATAAGCTCACCAGCCTAGGCATAAACCCTTACGTCACAAGATGGATCACAAACTGGCTCTCAGACAGATCCCATAAAGTAAGAGTAGCGGGATCTATGTCCGAATCCAGACCAGTAATGAGTGGTGTGTCTCAGGGCTCTGTCCTAGGGCCCCTCCTGTTTGGCATATACTTCTCAGAAGTACAAGCAAGCACGGAAGGGCTGTGGCTGACTAAGTTTGTGGACGACTGCAAACTGGGTGCTATAATAGAGTCTCCGGCTGACATGGAGATCCTCCAGAAGGGCCTAAATGAGACTGATGCATGGTGTCAAAGCCATGGTCTCAAGCTAAATGCAAAAAAATGCCTAGTAATCCCCTTTGGAAAATATATATACGGATGCTTCCACTATACCAGGTTTAAATGACACTCTATCTGTCAAACCACTATTGGTCTTAAAATGAACTATTTATAAGGTACATTGTTATATGTTTTCAAACATGTTTTGATTTGATCCAAATGTTGTTGTTAACATTTTTTCAGTTTTTCAACTTGTTCATTTTATTAATACATATTACATGTAACATTGCTTTTAGAAACAATATGAATATCATTTAATATTTTATGAATAGAGAACAATGGTCATAGGATGTGTGTATAGCTTTAAAATTTCAAACTGAATTTTGGCGCCAAAAATGTTATTTAAGCAACTGTGATGCAAGCTATGGTGTTCTGAGGAAGCTTGTTTTATTCAAGTGAAAGCGCTTAACCATTCTTTGTTGGCATTACAATAAACTTTTATTTACTTCTACTTGGTTTCATTGAAGGTGTTGTGGACTGGTATGAGCGTTGAATAGGGGCGAATTCCCAAGACACAGAGATGGAATTTTGCACACAGTGCATTTGCTGCTTTTTCTTTCCTTTGGAAAAAACAGAGTACCCGCAAACTACAACATAGGAGGTAATCCCCTGAAATCTGAAGAAGAAATAAGGGATCTAGGGACCCAAGCAGATAGTCAGCTTTCCTTTGATAACCATGTTGCCAAAGTGGTTAGAAAATCCTTCTATGTGACCCATCTGATGATGAAAGGGTTTGCATCAAGATCTAAGGATGTAATGGTGCCCCTCTACTCTTCCCTCATCTGACCCATTATTGAGTACAATGCACCAATTGGAATGTACCTGGCTAGACATCTCCAACAGCTGGAGAGACCACAAAGGTACCTAACCAAGAGGATTACTGGCCTCAAACAGTTGCCCTATGCAGTATGATTGAAAAAGCTAAGACTGTTCTCTGTTGCATACTGCTTTCTCAGAGGTGATCTCTGTCTAACGTACAGAGCCATGTCCAACCCAGAATTGTTGAACATGCTCTATCTTAGCAAAACCAAATCTACTCGAGCTACATGCTCTAGGCATATAAACCTCAACACAACAATGAATAGAACATGCTGGAGAGATAGATTCCCTTCACAGAGACTTCCCTTACTATGGAACAGGGTCCCAATCTACATAAGACAGAGCCCCTCACTATCACTCTTCAAGAGGAACCTTGATGAGTGGATGGGTAACAGAAAGTTCACACCGGGGATCACACCAACAGCACTACTAGATAGGGGCCAAGGGTACTAGCTGCTAGTACAAGGGTCTAGGGAACAACTAAAGGGGTGGTGAATACCGTACAATGTGGCTGGGCTAATATATGCCTTCGGGCAGATAGCCCAGTAACAACCTATGAACCTATGAACCTATATTATTCACCTGTAATACTTTTTACACACACACATGACATAGCAAAGAATACATCTGGATTTCTATGGAGAAAAAAAATCACCACAGGAATAATCTCTGCAAAGTATAGCACCAAAAAGGACCACACTATTATATGTGGCATACCTTAGGTGTGCACAACAGACGGTGTTTGTCCTGGAAGGATAGAATCATACAGAAAAGTAGCATGTGAAGTTAATCACGCAGTAGCTAGTACCAAAATAAATCTAGGCCCATGCAGTGTATGGGAATGTATCAGCACAAACATAACCTAATAACAGTAATGCATCACACATAGCATAGTGATGTGTAACATTGTCATACAACATACTATGCAGCATACATCAGGACCGACCAAATGAGACATACCTATGTCACAAACAAGTTTCACTTTACAAGCTTGACATGGATTGTCACACATAAAACAAAACTACAATGCAAAGGTGATTGCTGCAACATGAGTCATTTGGATGTAAGAATATGTTCAATCACACAGAGCATCAGTGACAGACAGTACTCATCAACCATGGAACATGCATCATTATTTGGGGTGCAGCAACATAAGTGTGTGTGTGTGTGTGTGCGTGTGTGTGTATGAGCAGGTAGGTAAGAGAAGGCATACACAGGAAGTACATGTTATCAAGAGGATAAAAAAGAAAACATGTCAACATAAGTGCATGTAGTGCCGGGGGTGGGGCATGTTTATTACCTAATTAAAATGCCACACGTAACAATGGTATGCATACAGAGGCATACCTGTGCATGCGGGTGTGGCAGACAAGAATGAAATGTGTAATGTAGCAATCAATGCAGGAAGAATAAGGTAACTTGCTGATGATCATAAGAAATGCTTGCTATATGTCAAATATCAAGAGATGTAAATATAGAAGCAGGGAGATTGTCACATAAAGCATTACAGTCATCAATATCTGAACAAACATATAATGACAGATATGTACAGCGTAACACAACTTGAACGCAGCCACATAAGTTAGATAAATGATTAGAAAAGGCCAGTAGCATCATACATTTGAGAGACCATCTATAGATGTAACACTGGTCAGCACAGTGGCCATCACAACCACAAGGTAAGAATGATACAACAGGACACACAATGGATTGACTATCAGTGTTACTGTAATGTAGACTAGGGTTCCCACACTGATGGCTCACTCTGCGGTCTTGGACGTCCCTACCATGTCTGGAAACACTTGTCCCATGGTACAGTATCGAGCAGCTGGATGTGATGACACCAGCAGTTTGGGACATGGTGTGGGTGGCAGTAGTGCAATGTGTCTGGAAGTGTCTGCTGGGTTTAGAGTAGATCAACCAACAGCAGATGTGCATGCATGTTGCAGGATGGAGAATGATGTATGAGGCCATGTGTGGGTCTACTGAGAGTGTGTCTGTTTCTCCCATAAGTTCCTAGGCTAACGACCACAGGGGCCTTTTTAAGCCTAGCCATGCATCCCAAATTTTTGACAAGTTCTGAATACGTTCTGATACCCTTGGTAAGTGTAAGCATGGGCCTGGGAGATTAACCATTTACAGGTTACCTTAGTCCATTAGAGACATAGGTGCCAAACCAGGGATGAATTTCTGGTTTCCCATTCAATTCTCCAAGTTGCACTTGAATTGGTTTAGGGAGGAACTCTCCTTCACATGGATGGGGAGCCTGTTCCTTAGACCAGGTAGTCTCTGGGATACATACCTATCTCTCCAGCAGGTCTTATTTATATCACAGGCAAAGTTTAAATCTTTATAATGGGTAATTCTGGTGTTGTTTGTTTTGTAGATATGCAAGAGGTCCATCAGAGTAGGGTCTGACAACGCTCTGTATGCCAGGCATAGATCTCCCCTCAAAAGCCTGTAGGAGACAGAATACAGGGATAGGTCCTTGAGGTGGTTTGCATAGGAGATTATATTTATGCCCTGTATGCTTTTAGTGAGGAACCTCTGTGGACATTCCAACTGTTGGATATGCCTGGTTAGGTACATACCAAAGGGGGCATTGTACTCAATGATAGGTCTGATGGATGCCAAATACAGTGGAAAAATTACTTCCTTGGACTTAGATGCCATACTTTTGTTTATAAGTTGCACAACATAGAATGATTTCCTCACCACTGTAGACACATGATGGTCAAAGGCAAGATTACTCTTTCTATGTGTGTCCCTAAGTCCCTGACTACAGGGTCAACTCTAAGGGATGTGTTTTCAATATTATAATTACCATGAATGGATGACTTCTCAAAGGATACTATTATGCATCTCTTGGCATTCAGTTTTAGTACATGGCTCTGACACCAGTTGTTTGTCTGTGCCAGCCCCTCTTGGAGAACAGTTGTGTCAGTGTGAGATTCAGTGACAGCTCCTAATTTGCAATCATCTACAAATTAGGAGCTGTTAGTGTGAGATTCAATGACAGCTCCTAATTTGCAATCATCTGCAAATTTAGTAATCCAGATACCACTGATTACTGTCTATGTGTGAAGTAAATGAAAAAAGGAGCAGTCCAAGGACTGATTCCTGAGGGACTCCACTTGTGACTGGCCTCTTTGTAGAGGTGGACTCCCCAATTACAACTTCCTGGGTCCTGTCTGTGAGCCAGCTGGCTCTCCACCGGGTGACATATGTGTTTGTACCTAACCTCTTGAGTTTGTCAACAATGCCCGAGTGGGGTATTGTATCAAATGCCTTGTCCAGGTCAAGGTAGGCAGTGTGAATGATTGTGCCCTCATCCATTGGTTTGGTGACCTTCCAAGGGAAAGAATTTGCTGTTCCACAAAAAAAAAAAAAAAAAAAAAAAAAATTAAAACATTACATAAAGTGGGGAACTTCGCCCCCCCATATCCCCCGATGTGGGGGGCTGTGCCCTCCACACCCCCCTACTTAAATATACCAACTCCGAGTTCTCATTATAGTCATGAAAACAGCAAAGTAATGGAAGCGGCCAAGTGATTTCTTTCCCAGGGAAAGAATTTGCTTATATGTCGTTTCGCTATTTTGCCTTTTTGTGCTTTCAAGTTCAATCAAAACACATTCGAAAGAATGCGTCTTCGATCATTTAATAGGAACCCCATTTTAAGACCAAGGGTTCTGTCAAGATAACACCTTAATGGAATCCACTGTCTTTTTGTTAATAACTGTCAATGACATCTTTGATATGATGGCTGCAGTTGAAAGCTGGGGCAGTTTTGTGTTGGCGGCACTATTTTGTGCAGACATGAGATTACAGTTATTGTATTATGATGAAGTGAATTATCTTTGAATGCAAATAACATTTGAGTGTTTCCCATTAAATGCAGAGACATTGGAAATATTAATGCCTTATTATGTATTTCTGTCACATTTTTGTGTTTTGCTTGGGGGAGATTGATGATTACTGTTTTAAACCACATTTTACAAGTATCATGGGTTATTATGGATAAGAAGTAATGAGCCATTTAGTTAAGTGATGAGTTTAAGATTGCCAGCCTTACCATTTCTTAATATCCTGCATTTATTTATAACAGCACTTGATTTACCTAAGACAGCACTTTGAAACTACAAACCAGCCTACGTCTGGCTTCTTCTAAACCAGTGTCCTTCACTGTACTATGCTTGTCTTAAACTGAAACAGCTTTTTTAAATTAATTAATTTACTTATTTTTTGCAAAGAGTTAGTGAAGTAACAGTCTAAACTATTTTATCACACAAACCTTCATCTGTGTTTACCTCCTTTTTTTCTATATTAAAATAACATGTTGGTAGACTTTTGAGAAACTGTTACATTTAGTGCATCAGTTATCTTAATTAAGAGTTTTTGGCAGTTCCAGAACATCTGTTAAGGTCAGGAATTGAAATCTGGCCATTTGGTCCATGCAGTCCCTGATTTTTCTATCAGTTGCTCTCTGCAGGCAGGTGGTCACGACATTTAATTACATGAGCAAAATAAACTGTCATTTCCCAAAACAAGCTTCAGCAACAGACATATATTTGTGAGAAAGTGTTTGAGCATCTGGAAAGGAATACAGTTTATAGTCCTGAGGTAAGATTATTTCCTAAACAGGAAAGGGTGTCTACTTTAAAATGAATCTGGAGGCCAGAATAATCAGAGTAAGTCAGTAGTAAGAGAAACTACGGTAACAGAGTTAGAGATCATCATTTTATGTACTAAATTTAATTAAATAGGGTGGTGGTCTTAGCATCGCACATATTCATGTGATATACGTTGTGCAGTTCTGGAGGTGGTTCTAGTGCAAAAAAAAAAAATAGAATCACGAAGTGTGGAGAAATAAGAATGGCAAAGAGTATGTCATAAAATTAATTGTAGCTGCAAGATGGAGAATTAGATAAAGCCTGTAAACACTGCTCTCCTTACTAGCCACCATTTAATGTTTCTGTATTCTCTGTATAGTGATTTGTAAAGCTGTATCTAAATGTATATTGCTTCATTATTCTAGAAACATTATTAGAACAACTGATGCAAAACTACATAGTGTATTTAGTAAAATAAGTAACTGTGGAGTGTTCAGGTTTTAAGTCAATATCCATTAATGCAGTTGTACACAGCAGTGGCTAGTCATAGGCAAATTTGGCAACAGCAAATTAACAGTGCCTCTCAAAACATTGATAAGAACTATACATATGTAAACATCTTTTAAGCATGTCATGTTTTGATAATTCTTTGTCTTTAATTATGATAAGAATTGTTTTGTATTTAGTTAAACAATGCAAAGCAGGAATTCATATGGAAATATAAGAATTTACAGGCAAATGTTTAGTACTGTCTTGTGAGTTTGTGAGATGAGTGTTGATGTAATAGGTGGGGATAACTTCACCATGTGTTAATCATTTGCTTTTCTTCTTCTTAGTGTTTTTTCTTCTCTCCCTCAAATATGCTATTCCAAAAATGATTCAAGGATGTTATAATTAAAACTGAGCATTATAAGACCTCATGGCCTGAGTTACATAAATGAACAAGAAGATCCTTAATAAAGAAAAAATACAAAGCTGCAGAACCACTGGTACTTACAGTCTCTAATGGTTATTATGATTATTGTTTCTTTTTTCCTTCCCAGTTATCGATACAGCCTCATGTCTTACTATGCACAACTCCCCTTGATTAAGTCCATTGCAATGGATAGCCAGGTGTTTCTTTCCCTTAAGTATCAGATCTTATATATTTTCTCAGCTTGCAATCAACTAGATCCTCCATTTGTGACTATCACCAACACAGCTATGGAGCTACTTATAAAAATTCTAACCTTGCTGTCCATTTAATCTGGAAAACCTGGGATAAATATGTTAGATGGATCAGGTCATAGTAGCAATCCATGTAGAACAGCATTGGTTACCAGCATTTATGCATGCAATTTCCTCTGTCACTTGCACTTGTAGCTGCATGTTGCATCACGGCTCTTGTAGCACCTGATGATGATGATGATGCTGTTGTGTGTGTGTGTGTGTGTGTGTGTGTCTGTGTGCGCAGACGCGTGCGTGCACATGTGCGTGTGTGCGCGTGTGCATGTGCGTGTGTGTGTGTGTGTGTGTGTGTGTGTGTGTGTGTGTGTGTGTGTGTGTGTGTGTGTGTGTGTGTGTGTGCTAGCTGGCATGCCAGCTGTGACTATCTTGTGTGCTGTGTTTATTATACTTATAGTTCCTTATTCCATAATAGTTAGATATTTTAAATGATGCCTGCCAGTTTGGCATATGAACTAAATGTTTTAGTGGTAAATGTAGGGCTGGAATGTAAAATACCTACTCTGATATTCATAGCCATGGACTACAGAAATTTGCAAGTGAAACTGATGAAAAGTGGCACTATGTAGAATGCAAATACAGTATGTTTGAACAAAGCAGCACTGCTTGTCACGTGTGCAGCTTATGATGAACTGCTTGACCAAACTGAGCAGAGCTGTAACTGTATAAGTCAAAAAAGTGTGCAGTACAATTCCTGCACAGAGCTGTATGATGTGCGTACATGTGAAAGTCAGATGCAACTTTTGTAAGTTTACTAAGTAAAAGCAGAGAAGTGCAGCCTTGTGCTGATACCATGAGACTACACTGCCAAATGTTTCATGTACCTTGGCCTAGTGCCACTGGCTTATGGATAAACCTGCTGTACCAGCAGCCTTAATATGATGGAGTTGATCAAGAAACACCAGCTTATTTGATTTATATGGGTATAAAGGGGTGGATAATACAGTAGGAAAAAGAGGGGGGGTGACAAAGGAAACACAGAAGGATGATAAATGAGCAGGAAGAAATGGTAGAGAAGAGTATGGCATTTTTTTGGGGAGGGGGTTATATCCTCCCTTTTCTACAACATATGAATGGAAGAGGGGAAAGGAATAGAGAAGCAAGGGTAAGTAGGAAGGTGAGTATTAGGGAAGACTTAGAAGTTACGCTACAACACATGTAACAAGACTATACACTGATGGGTGGCCACACAACAGGGAGGGTTCACAAAGGGGGGGATAAATAGAGGATGGAGAACTGGTGAAAGGAAGGACATGGGACAAAGTACAATGGGTGGCTACTGGGTAGGTGCAGAGATAATCATGAATAGGAGGGAGACACTAGGATAAGCACATTACCAAACTGGTTTAGAGAATTCTTATGACTGAAAATGTGAAGGCAGGCAGTCCTCAATGGAGGTAAACTCTGGTAGCTCAGTGTTTGGAGATTCCCAGTTCAGCAAGTTGCACTAATATGAGTTCCACTGCCTCTTCAGCCCCCCAGTACCCTTTTCACTGGCACTTCCATCATTGAGGCGGATTTATTTATTTTATTTTATTTTTCTTTGTTAACTGGGTTAGTCCCCTACTTGTCATTGTTGTAAGTGAGACCCATTTTGGAGGAGCACTTCCTGTTTCCATTCCAGATGCAGAGGTAGCCCAGAGAAACAGGAGGGCAGATGGACAGAGAATGAGATGATGGACTGGTGAAAGAAATGAAGGAGAAAGCAGTTATCAAGTCCAAAGAATCTGTGCAGGATTCTGAGAAAATGTTTCAAAGAAAGTTTTTTGATGGAGATGAGTCAGCAAATGATGTCTGTATAATTACAACTCTTCAGTTGGGATGTTTGCAGGATGATTTATTTAAAGAAATGGTGGTGCAGAGTCAGCCAGAAAATGAAGGAAATGTTTCTTGGAGGGACATTATGCAGAAAATACAAAAGGAGGAGGCAGAGATGATCCTGAAGAATAGTGGTGAGTTGCAAAAGAAAACGTATGCAAAGAAAGTAAATAAGCATAAGTGGAGTAGCAGAAAAGAAGACAGAAAAAAATGAAAAACGGAAGTACATGATAAGGGCTCAAAGTAAAGAAGACAAAGAAATGTACAGGTATGAAATGTGGGACTCCTTTGGGTGTAAACGCGCATGAGGTAAGAGCATTTATTCTTATTAACAAAAGAGACATTTTGTGACATTATATTTCAGATGTTTTTATTTCAATGGAAAATATTCTTGGAGAATATGAAAAAAGAAAGACTGTAACCCATGGAATCTTCATGTGATAAAAGCATTTAACAGGGAAACAAAAAAAAAGATTCATATATAATTTTGAACAGAGGTAGAAAGAGAGACTTTGAAAGGACATTTGAAAGCTTTATGTAAAGAAGTACTGGACATTGCAAACACTTATGAGAAAAGGGGTTTATGGGCAGGTGGATGGGATTGTAATATTGTGTTAAAAATAGAAAGAGAAAAATATACATATACCAAGGATGATAAATGTGGAGGGGAATAGGGGTGTTGTAAAATACTGGGGACAACCCAAAACATGTTTTTTTTTTTTTATGGAGAAGTGGGATATTTAATAAGTACCGGTGATAAAAGAAAATGTTACATTTGTGGGGAAATGGACATGATGTAAAATGTGAAACTGAAATGTTATAAATGTAACAAAACTGGATGTTTATGGATGGATTGCAAAAATTAAAATAAAAGTAAGGAAAAAGAAAAAGATGGAGAAAAAATGAACAAATAGAAGATATTTTAGAAGTAATATAAACAGAATAAAAATTAGATGAGAAAAAATAATAAAGCAGACATAGAAGGTTATACAATAAGTGATGAAGAAGACATTAAATGGGAGGTAGTAAAAGTGAAAAAAGAATTATATTGGTAAAAGGGTAAAAGAAAGAAAAAGAAACTTTTAAAGGGATTAGTACAAAAGAAAAAAGAAAGGAAATGGATGAAAAAGAATATATATAGCTAAAGACTGGGGCTTGGTATAATGGTTAAGGTGTTTGACTCCCAGACACAAGGTGCAGTGTTTAATTCTCACCGTTGGGAAGGAAATTGGTTAGGCTTAGAAGGGTCTGTTAAGAAAGTTAACCTAGTAATTAGCTACGAGCTTATAAAACAATGGATCTAAGGAAAATGAAAATGCTAGAGTGTTTTCTGTAAATGTGAATAGCATTACAAAAAGAGTAAGAATATGAATTTTGGAGTGGTGTAATACATGTGATGTAGATGTAATTATATTAGAAGACACAATTTCTAACAAATAAAGAAAGATTACAAACAGGGAAACTAAGGGGAGCAGAGATAATCTGGAATTTGGGAAATGAGAGATGTTCTGGAATAGCTGTATTCTGTAGAAATACAGTAAATATATTAAATGTAACGTTAGCAAAAATGGAAAGATCAACCATTGTAGATTTAAAATGGAAATAACAAGTATATAGAATTATAACATTATGTGCTTATATTAACTGTAAAGAAAGGGAATGCTAATTTCATCAGATTTTAGACTAGTGTAGTGATAAATATAAATATTATACTAACATAACACTTTAATTGTGATTTAGGAAGCAAGTGTAAAAAAGGAAATGATACAAGAAAACATTAGAAGTTATAAGATGCAGTAAGTTAAAACTTTGGGACAAAAATTCATGGACTTAAAAAGGGGTATGTATAGAAATGAAATAGATTATTTTATAGTATCAGAAGGTTTAGTTATAGGAGAAGGGGAGGTAGTCGAAACCGGATTTTTCTGATCATCTTGCAGTATGGCTAGAGACAAACTCAAACAATGAATATATAAAATAGAGAAAAAGGATAAATGAGAAAGCATATAATGAAGAAGGAAAGAGATTAGTAATGCAGTTATGGAAATATATTACTATGAGAACATTTTATACAAATTGGTCTGAATGGTGGATGATATTTAAAGAAAACTAAAAAAAATGTTTTTTTATAGTGGCAATATGATGTGTAAAGGTAGAGAAAGAAAAATATGAAATAACATATAATGATGCATTGGAAGATTCAGGACATAGTGATAGAAAGTACTTTGACAAAGACTAAGAATTATATGAAAGAAATCAAGAAAAACTACTAAAATTGTTATATAAG
Source organism: Protopterus annectens (assembly GCF_019279795.1). Lineage (NCBI taxonomy): Eukaryota > Metazoa > Chordata > Ceratodontiformes > Protopteridae > Protopterus > Protopterus annectens. The sequence continues at coordinate 138,908,801 of NC_056751.1, forward strand.
CAAAAATATTTATTGAAAAGGAAAAAGAGAAGTATTGGGTTACTTAAGCAGATTAATAAAGGAAGATGGAGAATAAAAAGAAGTCAGAAAAATATTATGAATAGTGTAGTATAATATGTGCAAGAAATGTTTAAAGAAAACAAAGAAGGTAGTGAAAAAATATGATAAGTGAAAAAGTTATCAGAAAAAGAGAATAAAGAGTTAGAAAATTAGATTTATTTAAATGAGCTAGATAAAGTATTAGAACAAGTAAATACAGATTTAGATGCAGGCCCAGATGGAATAGGGTATGAAATGTATAAAAATTTACAGAATTAGAAAAAAAATATTTTTTAAAGATTTTAAATGAATGGTTGAATGAAGGTTTTACGTATAAATAATTATGTAGTGGCATACTTAAATTCATATGGAAGAAGAAGCTAGAAGACAATTAAAAAACTGGGGTCTGATAGTATTGAATAATAGTAATTATTAGAGCTTTATGAAAATACTACAAAAGAGATTCGAAACTAAAATGGAAAATATTATGGAAGATAGCATATATAGTATAAAAGGGAAGGGCTGTCAAGAATTATTAATGATAGTTTGAGAAATTGTGGGTGATATGAAAAAAAAAGAAGAGGTGAAAATCATGATATGAGACTTTAATAAGGCATTTGACACAATTGGATGTGAAATCTTATGGGTAATAGTAAAGAATATAAGTGAGAAAGTTAGGAAATTATCTATGTTAGTGTATTGCAAGGTGGAAGGCTGAGAAGACCCCCTCAACAAACTCACATAAAACAGTTTCAGCAAAACTGGTCTGGCCCTTGAAACCACATCCAACTTATAATACTTAGTAAAGGCAGGTACTGAAGACAAAATAGAAGCTTCAAGGATGGAATTGGAGTCTAACCCATTGAAGAAGGTACCAGAAGAGGCTACATCCCTTTTGGAATGAGCTGTAACAGAAGTAGACAAAGATTTGCTATGAAAAAATAAGAAAAGGAAGTGGCCTTAAATGTCCAGGAGGAGATGGTTTGCTTAGAAACAGCAAAACCCAATGTCCTGGGAAGAAAGGAAACAAAAAGCTGATTGGATTTATGAATGGCCTTGGTTTTTTCCAAATAGTACCTGAACTGTCTATGCAAATCCAAAGTATGCAGGACCCTCTCACAGCAGACTGAGGAAAAGGAAAAAAAGGAAGGGAGCTGTAGCAACTAATTCAAGGACAATTCGTTCACTACCTTGGGCATTAAAGAAGAATTAGTATGAAGGGACACCCTGTCCCTGTGAAAAAACAAAAAAGGAGGAATGGCCATAGGGGCCTGGAGCTCAGAAACTCTCCAAGCAGTAAGAGCCAGCAACATAACAGTCTTCCTGGTACAATGCTGCAAAGAAGCAGAATCTGAAGGCTCAAAAGGAGCCTAAGTTAATTTTTCCAAAACAAAATTAAGGTTCCGAGGAAAAGGAATAGGTTTCCTTGGATGCCTAATATGCAGGACACCTTTAAGAAATTGTTTGACCTCAAAATGAGAACTCAAAGGAGGATTCAAGGGCAGAGAAGCAAAAATGGCTGACAAATGGGCCTTCACAGAAGAATAGGCCAGGCCAGACTGGAGCAACTCACACAAATAAGAGAGGACCAGACTGACTCCCACTGAAAAAGGGTCCTGGCTACAAGCATGGCACCAGACAGAAAATATTTTCCAATTGGACTTATAAGATTTTCTGCTTAAGGGTTTCCTTGCCTCCTGTAAAACCCAGAGCAAGTACTCAGAAAAGAAGTGCCTGAAAGGGATCAAAACCTTATAATCCACAGTGTTGGTTAAAGAATGGATAAGTGAGGATGGATGAGCGATCCCTTGTCCTGTGTGAGGAGATCCATCTGGTGAGGTAACTTGTGGTGATTGCCCCTGGCCAGATTCATTAAGAGAGGGGAACCAGTGCTGTCTTGGCCAAAAGGGAGTCAATAGCAATATTTTCAGGGAGTCCAGCTGAATCTTCTGCAGGGCTCTTGGAAGTAGAGGAAGAGGAGGGAAGGCATAAAGAAACATCCCCTACCAAGGAAATGAAAGGGTGTCCGTCTTCCATGTCAGATGGCATGACACTTTGGAACAGAAGACAGGAAGTTGCCTGTTCAGAGGGGAGGCAAAACTATCTACCCGAGGAATACCCCACTGATGGATAATGTCCAGAAACACATCTCTGTGAAGCAGTCATTCATGAGCCTGCATTTTGGACCTGCTTAGAGAGACTGCACTAAATTGTGCTCTGAAAGAATGTAAACTGACTGAAAAGTTAACTGATAACTAAAAGCCACCTCCCAAACCTGAAGAATCATCCTGCAGATGAGGTACGATTTCATGCCTCCCTTCATGTTGACATACCACATCACTGTAGTGTTGTCTGTACACACCTTCAAGGGGCCTGGAGAGAACATGGGGTGCAAGGCTTGAAGGGCCAGAGTCAGAGCACCCATCTCTTTGATGTTGATATGGTCTAACTGCTGATAGGGAGGCCAGAGACCCTGAACTTTCAAGTGACCAAAATAAGCCTCCACACCCTATGTCTGAGGCATTGTGAACAGTTCTTGAGAAGGGACTGAAGGCTGAAAGGGCCAGCCTGGGTTGATAGCATAAGTTCATAGGTTCACAGGTGTGTACTAGGGCAATGGCCCTGGAGCCTTTACAAGCCTAGCTCACAGAGTGCCCTGGCATCATGCCGCCTGACAGTTACCAGTGGCTCTATCAAGTAGAACCACTAGAGTGATCCCCGGGGTGAACTTTCTATTTCCCATCTACTCATCAAGATTTTTCTTGAAGAGGACCAGCAAACTGTTGAATCCACCAACTAGATTCCCCTTAAGACAGGAAGGAGAGCTACACTGAAATCCGGAGCTGACAATGCTGCAGCGAAACTGACTTGAGGTACCATTGAAGCTTCTGCATATACAGTCTGGCAATAGGAAGCACTGGAATATGACAGACCATGAATCCAAGGACCCGAAGAAACTCCTTGACTGACATGGCAGTCAGAGGAAGAAGAGGCTGAAAAAAAGTCTGTCAATGACAAAACTTTTGAAGGTGGGAGAGAGGCCAACATTGATACTGTCTGAATCCTGCATCCCAGATACACATTATCCTGACAGGGAGTTAGAACAGACTTTTGGAAGTTGATAGTAAACCAAAGACTTTGAAGAAGAGAGATGATGGACTTCAGATCCTGTAACAAGTGACGGGAAATAGGCACCTGAATCAACAAATTATCTAAACAAGGAAAAATCTGAATGCCTTGGAGCCTACAGAAAGCAACCACAGGACCTAGGCATTTTGTGAATCCTCTTGAGGCCAAAGGGCAAAATAGAGAACTGAAACTGAAAGGAAGACACATAGAAACATAAACATTTCCTGATAAGAGGGTGAATAGGAATATGAAGGTAAGCATCTTTCAAATCCAAAAAACAAGTAATCTCCGTGGTATCCCTGAAGTCTCAAAACAACCCACTAAAGTGTAGTGGGTCTAAAAACAAAACAGTGTAAGAAACTTCTCTGTGTGGAAGATTTTCAGTCCATATATTTCTAGTTAATCACTGTATATTAATCAGATCAGACAATAGTAGTAGAAGCAGCGAACGTAAATTCGTCAAGTCAAAAAGTAATAATAGAAAATATATAATTCTACAGCATTACTAAGTATTCGAAAGTAATCCAAGCAAGACAGGCAGTCTGTTTCCAGTCGAAAATCCTTTATTAAGTACACAGACAAGCGATCCAAGTAAAACAAAAATAGAGAATAATTTCCTCACAAACTTTCTAAATATATATATATATATATATATACTTTTTATCAGGCATGGGAGTGGTTTATTTTGCTGTAAAACAAAGTGTTATTGGTGCACATGTTGAATTTACATCCCTTCCCCCATCAGTGTGACATTCGAGCTGGTCCTGCCCTACCTAGTAGCTGTCATAATAATATATAGCCCTAATGTACTTTAATGGTACATCTTATTTAACCAAATTATTAAGTAGATTATTAAGTCTGTGATTTTATTACAAGGCAATATACTACATGGCTGGAAATATATCAACCTTAGTTCATTTTGCGATCAAAAATTATATATAAATATATACATATACATTTTGCATGTAAAAATCAATTTCTATTTTCATAACCTATTGTTAACAAAGATCGCTTTCGTCCTTCTAGACTTCTTCAGGTCTGTGTACAAGAACCCTAAAATCCTATATAATTGTATAATTAGTTAGCATTGTTATTACCATCATTTTGAATAAAGTGGGAAAAAAAAAAAAAAAAGAGAGAACCAGAAAAAAATAAAAATAAAAAAATATATATGTATGATGATGGAAACAAAATATACACTTAAATTTCAAATGATTTAAAATGGTATTTAAAACCAATTTGTAGAAAAAAATAAATAAATAAAATAAAATGCAATTAGTCATGTAAACAATGTGGCAATTTTCTAAGTTCCAGTGCACTTTTAATTGAATTGAACAATAATAGTTTAGTCCAGGCTTTCTAAAAGAGTTCAGCTTTAATTGCCACATGAGTTCATGTTTTTCCAGAATATTCGGGATGTCTCCTTCAAGATCACCCATATCTATGCGATCCAGGATCTGGAACTTAAAACCTGTGTGTCTTTTATGAAGAGAAAGGTGTTTGGCTAGTGCATTATTTTTACATCCAGAGCGGATTTCTGACAGATGACATGAAATCCTTCGCTTGAGCTTATTTACAGTCTTGCCCACATAGAATGCATCACATTCATTGCACTGTGCCCTGTAAATTACTTCTTTAGTGTTACAGTCACCCCCTGCACTGGTTTTAATGATCTTCTTTAAATAAGGGCAATAAAAACTATCACCTTGCTGTATAAATATACAAAATGTACAATTAGTTTCACATCTTTTAGTGCTTTTCTCACATGGTCTAGGTTTAAATTCAACAAAACTTCTAATATTCCTGGCCTTCCTATAAACAAATGATGGGGCTTCACCTAAAATGTTAATCAGAAAAGGGTTTCCTGTGACAATGTCCCAGTTTTCTTCAATAATATTTTTGATACTGTGATAATCCAAAGTGTATGTCAGGATGCAGCTATTTTTGCATTTGTTATTCTCTGTGGGATTATTTAACATTTTTCTATTGGGGAGGTTGAGTGAAGGTGCTTCAGTCCTTTTCAGTTCTATAATGGGTTCCAGGATGTTTTTTAACATCTGACTTTCATAGCCTCTCACTAGAAAATCATTCTCTAAGTTGTTCAGGTTTCTCAAAAATGGATCCATCTCTGTGGTAATTCGAGCTAATCTATAGCCTTGGGATTTCACTACATTATACTTGGTTTTTGTAGGATGTAGACTTTTACTGTGGAGTAATAAATTAACCCTCGTTGGTTTTCTGAATAGATCAGTGGTGATTCTGTTATTGTTGGTGTCCTTGGAAATCTGCATATCTAAAAAAGTGGTTGAAGTACAGCTATGGGAAGAGGTAAACTTCAGGAAGGGGGTTGTTTGATTGAGGTAAGTGATAAAATCTCCAAGCTGCAAGGTGTCACCTTCCCACACAATAAAGACATCGTCAATAAAACGTAAATAGCATGTGATATGCTGCATGTAGTCTGTGTTGTTTAACACAAAGTCCTCCTCCCATTTGCCCAGGGCTATGTTAGCTATGCTGGGAGCCATGGCAGCCCCCATTGCTATACTAGGTTTTTGTTTGTAGTGTTTGCCATTGAAAGTAAAGAAATTGAAGTCCAGTACAAGTTTAATGAGCTTGCTTAACTTTTGCAGTTGTGCCTGTGAACCCTGATTATGTTTCTTAAAAGACTCCATAGCTGCTGTTATACACTAATTGTGAGGGAGCACTGTGTACAAGGATTCCACGTCAATAGTTACCAAAATACTGTCAGCCTCCACTGTAATGTTTTTTTATTTTCTTCAAATAATCCATTGAATCTCTTATGTATGACTTATTCTTTTCTGCTAGAGGTTTCAGCAAGTAATCAAGGTAAATGGCTGTGGCTTCAGTAAGGGAACCTCCACTTGCTACCACCAGTCTATAAGGTGGGTCTTCTCTGTTCTTGTGTGGCTTTGGTATTCCAAAAAAGTAAGGTAAACGTGGGCTCCATAAATAATTATAAAGATTTTCAGTGATAAGTTTTTCTTCCCATAATGTGGTGAGATTAGTGTTCCATAAATCATATGCTCTTTTTATGTCATCCATGGTAAATAACTCATAAAATCTGTTATCCTCCAGCATGTTCTCTATCTTTTGGTTGTAGCTAGTGGTATCAGTCACAAGTATACCTCCTCCATTGTCTGCCTTCATTACACGCCTGGATTTATCATTGCCTAGCTCGAGCAATGCTTTTCTTTCTCCCTGTGTTAAGTTATAAAGTTTTTTCTTTGGAGGTTTTTTTAAGCAGTTTCCTGATATCCATCTCACATTTCACTTCGAAAGCAGCTAGTGTTTGATGTAGTGGTGGACAATAGCTGCTAGACCTTTTTATAGTTTCATCAATAGGCTTATTTTCAGTGTCATTACTTTTGCCATGAAACTGTACCTTTAAGTTGAGCTTCCTCACAAACATTTTAAGGTCTATCAGTACTTGAGCAACCTCACTCCTGCAGCTTGGTACAAAAGTAAGTCCTTTGGACAACACACTTTTTTCCTCTTCAGTCAGTGCTTTAACAGAGTGGTTCCAGATAAGTGGAGCACCTGTTTTTGTGGTACCTGTTGTTGTTGTTATTGTACCTGTTATTGTGGCTGTTTCCTCTGTCTGAGCCTGGGACCTGGGTTGTAGTCGGGGTTCCAGTCGAGATTGCCCAGGTATTGTATTTCCCTCACCCCTGTCCACTGTTTGGTTCTCCTGTCTCCCTGGGAGTTTGTGGATAGAGTATAAGACCTCTGGAATTCCTCCTCTGCTTTCTGGAATCTCGGTGGGTTGTAGTAGTATTCCTCGCTGTGGCTGTGGTATGGGGGGACCTGGTAAGAGGGACAAGCTCTGGGGCTGTGGTGGTGGTCATCGTTCTTGTTCTGGTACACCTTTCTCTTCATAAAAGACACACAGGTTTTAAGTTCCAGATCCTGGATCGCATAGACATGGGTGATCTTGAAGGAGACATCCCGAATATTCTGGAAAAACATGAACTCATGTGGCAATTAAAGCTGAACTCTTTTAGAAAGCCTGGACTAAACTACTACTGTTCAATTAAAAGTGCACTGGAACTTAGAAAATTGCCACATTGTTTACATGACTAATTGTATTTTATTTTATTTTTCTTTATTTTATTTTTTTTCTACAAATTGGTTTTAAATACCATTTTAAATCATTTGAAATTTAAGTGTATATTTTGTTTCCATCATCATACATATATATATTTTTTTATTTTTATTTTTTTCTGGTTCTCTCTTTTTTTTTCCACTTTATTCAAAATGATGGTAATAACAATGCTAACTAATTATACAATTATATAGGAGGATATAACTAATTATACAATTATATAGGAGGATATATAGAAGGATGAAAGCGATCTTTGTTAACAATAGGTTATGAAAATAGAAATTGATTTTTACATGCAAAATGTATATGTATATATTTATATATAATTTTTGATCGCAAAATGAACTAAGGTTGATATATTTCCATCCATGTAGTATATTGCCTTGTAATAAAATCATAGACTTAATAATCTACTTAATACTTTGGTTAAATAAGATGTATCATTAAAGTACATTAGGGCTATATATTATTATGACAGCTACTAGGTAGGGCAGGACCAGCTCGAATGTCACACTGATGGGGGAAGGGATGTGAATTTAACATGTGTACCAATAATACTTTGTTTTACAGCACAATAAACCACTCCCATGCCTGATAAAAAGTATATATATATTTAGAAAGCTTGTGAGGAAGTTATTACTCTATTTTTGTTTTACTTGGATCGCTTGTCTGTGTACTTAATAAAGGATTTTCGACTGGAAACAGACTGCCTGCCTTGCTTGGATTACTTTCGAATACTTAGTAATGCTGTAGAATTATATATTTTCTATTATTACTTTTTGACTTGACGAATTTACGTTCACTACTTCTACTACTATTGTCTGATCTGATTAATATACAGTGATTAACTAGAAATATATGGACTGAAAATCTTCCACACAGAGAAGTTTCTTACACTGTTTTGTTCATCTTTCAAATCCAAGGACATCAGAAAAGCCTGGGATAACAAAAGAGGAAACATGGCTTGAAGGGCAAGCATACAAAAAAGGGACCTTGAGAAAGGTGTTAAACTGGGAGAGATCCAGAACAGGTCTCCAAGTGCCATCCTTTCGAGGAGCCAGGAACATCCTGGAATAAAAACCCTTTCTCACTTGGGAAAGGGGGTAGGTTGAATGATCATTTCTTCATGAGGATCCCTGGAACATCTGGGAGATGAGGACGTTGTTCTAGATAAGGTTGAAGAATCCATGAAAACCGAGAGGGGAGAATTCCATGCCATGAAGTAACCCTGACAGATGATAGAAAGAACCCAAGAGTCTGAAGTGATGAGATGCCAAATTAGAAGACAAAGGGAAAGTGGAAGGGAGAAAGGAACCTGGTCTAAAAGAAGAGGGGGTGCCAATTGTTAAAAAGAAGCAGGCTTATCAGATAAAGGAGGCTTCTGGGCCATAGAAATCTTAGAAGCCTTAGCAGAGGAAGCCCACCTCCCAATCTACCTGCTCTTGGAGACCTATCAAGGTTGTCTCTGAACAAAAGCAGATCAAGAATGACAATTCCTCTGGAACTTAGGAACAGAAGAGACAAAAATATGTTTAAAGTCCTGCAAGGCTTTTCCTTTCCCTTAAAGAGACTTATGTCAGCAGCAGTAGTCCCAAAAAGATGTTTATTATCCAAAGGAGCATCCAACAACTTGGCGTTAATGTCCTCAGGCAGAGTCTGAAGATGAAGCCAAGAATAATACCTCATGATGGACCCAGTAGCTGTGGACCTAGAAGTGGCATCAACAGCATCATAGGTACACGTAACAGAATGGCAAGCCACTTGAGAATCAGAACATGAAAAAGATAAGGCAGAGGATTTGCCTTCAGAATCAAGGAGGTCAGAAATAATCTGACAAGCCTGAGCAATCAAGGTCACAGCATACCTGGTCATGTGGGTCTGATAATTAACAGTTCTAAAGACCAAAGTAGAAGGAGTGTAAACTGTCTTACCAATCCTCTCCATTGCCCTACTATCCTTATTGGAAGGCAAAAGTTTGGAAGAGGGCAAACGCTTAGAAGTCTTGTCAGAAGAGACTGACACCACAGCAGGATCAGCAGAAGGACATTTAAATAAAAATTGACAATCCTCAGGAACCTCATAGAACCTATCAGGTTTCTTAGGAGCAGGAGGCTGAGAATCAGGAGACTTGGAAACAGCAGTGAAAGTATCTAACAAGGCAGTCAGCACAGGAAGAACTGCAGATGGTTTAGGAATATCCACCTGAAGCAACTCATAATATCTTCTCTGTGTATCAGACACTTGAGAAGAATCCCACTTAAAATATTCTATCATCCTCACAATTGTGTCCCCAAAGGACAATTGCTCAAAAAGAGACTCGGGGCTAACAGACTCCTCTTCATCAGAACCATAAGTCAAAGGTGAAGGCATCTGTGAAGAATAGGACAAAGACCGGTCCTCAGATATTGAATCCTCATCCAAGAAATCTGGTTCCAATTAGAAGGGTTAGATGTCCAAGGAGGAGCAGGTACGAAAACCACTTGAAGATATTTTAGGGCCATCAAGGGAGAAAACAAGCCCTGAGTAAACTCCTGCCATTCACTTTGAGGATCCTTAGGACAGACCTAAATATGCTTTAGTTTTAGTCTTTTCTTGGAATGGACATCCGCTCTAACAAATACCAGAAGTTCTGACCCTTGCAAGATTCAATAAGAGAACCTGGAACCCCCTCCCTGACCAATATTAAAATTGTTGACTTGTAAAAAGAAAATACTGGTGATGCAAAAGTAAAATCACCAACAGCTTTAATAAGACAAAATAACAGGTACACGTAAACTGACTCATTAATGCCAGGCCGTGTGCTGGCTTCTAGTCTAATTTGCCATAAGCATTCTCTAACTTCAAGCATGTTTTTATAATCTTCACCAAAGTCTTTAGTGTATAATCTATCAATGACAAAAAATATAAATTTCTTAAAATTCATACAGTCCTTACTATGAGTAAATAAAGAACTACTCGTGGAACATGCAGAACATATTGCAAGATTCTGACACCTATGACTTGGTGTCTAAATTTGATGTTCAGAGGGCATATGCAAAGATTGATTTGCAAATGTATGATTTCTTCTTTGAGGGAATAATCAACCATGATGAATACACTTATTTTTCAGTAGAACATCCAGTTATGCCCAGTCTGTTCGGTATGCCTAAGATACATAAGGAAATTACCAACCCTCCCTTTAGACCAATTGTGGCAGCCAGAGGACCAAAAACAGAACCCTTGACGGCATATATTGACATTGTTAGTAAAAACACTCTTGACTATATACCACATATACTAATGGACTCCTGGCACTGCCTGGACTGCCTAAGGACTTTGCTAAATACAACCTTGGGGAATTTTTGGTTTGTTACAGTTGATATAACAAACTTATTTTCAGTAATACCTCATGACGTAGGTTTGGAATGGTTTTCTAGATGTTTGGCTAAATACAGTCACATTAACCAAGTAAAAAGAAGTTCATTGGTTGATTTAATGCAGATTGTCTTAGAAAACAATTATATTCACTTTGAGGATGAATTTTATAAACAATGCATGGGAGTAGCAATGGGAGCTAGATGTGCTCCCATTTACGCCAACCTGATACTGTTTTGACATCCATTTATGCATCCAAAATGATTATTTATTTAAGGTTTTGGGATGACATATTATTCTTATGGAAGGGTTCTCGAGATGAGTTGGATGACTTCATAGTTTATTTAAACCATACTACAACTTTTTTGAAGTTCACCAGTAAGGTTGACAAAAGCTCGATTGATTTTCTGGACTTGCATTTATACACCAGAGGCGGAAGGATAGAATCAAGTCTATTTAGGAAAAAGACATATAGTAACACCTTCTTACATTACGAGAGTTGTCACCCACACTATGTTAAGAAAAGCGCAGTAAAAGGCCAGATGATTAGGGCATCTCGTATAGTGAGGATACTACATTCTTAGAAGAAGTTGAGACACTGATTGGTTTATTTGCAGAAAGAGGTTACCCCACGGACACACTAATGTCAACTAAACACAACATTATTCAAAGAAGGGGAACAGACTTTAAACCAATTTTACTAGATAAATCAAGAGATACAGGAAAGGTCTCTGGACATCAACACAAACACACCGACATCCAGACAGGCATGGTGTTGCAGTACAACACCATGTCTGGTAAGGTGAAGGAAGTTATTGAACCAGGATGGCACAACAGATTTTCTACAGATATGTTAAATATTTTAGGTTATGGCCCAAAATTTATAAACAGCAGGGGTGTAAACATCAAGGAACTTCTGGAGAAAATACCTAAACCCATTAGTCAAAAACCCGCTAGGATGGCTAAATGTGGACATTGTAAAGCCTGAAAATATATTAATGATGGTCCTTATGTACAAATTGGTAACTACAAAAGGTCCCTGATGTGTCCAGGTTATTGTAATTGCAACACAAACATGGTCATATATGTGGCTACTTGCTTATCCTGCCCAGCGTTTTACGTTGGAATGACCACAAGAAAAATAAGACAAAGGATACTGGAACACACCAGGGACATAAAAAATAAAAAGTCAACTAATTCTTTATTTACCCATAGTAAGGACTGTACGAATTTTAAGAAATTTATATTTTTTGTTATTGATAGATTATACAGTAAAGACTTTGGTGGAGATTATAAAAACATGCTTGAAGTTAGAGAATGCTTATGGCAAATTAGACTAGAAGCCAGCACACGGCCTGGCATTAATGAGTCAGTTTACGTGTACCTGTTATTTTGTCTTATTAAAGCTGTTGGTGATTCTACTTTTGCATCACCAGTATTTCCCTGACCACTATCTCTGGAATCTCTCTAGGACCCCCCGAGATAATCAAACACATTTCCTCCTCGATGTCCAGAGCAGACGCCTGCTAAGCCTCAGAGGCAGTGCAGAAGGAAGGATCCATGCCGGCCACTGATGGAGTTGTGACAGAGGAATCTGACATAGATGCCAAATGACCTGCAGAGCTGTTACCCACTTCTAGAGGGATGTCTGGTGGAGGCTGGACAGCTAATGAATACAAGCCAAGACTTCTTGGCCTTTTTCTTACCTAACAGCAGTATCTCAGGGTTAAAAGATTCTGCCATAGTACCCTGGGCTAACTGTTTAAGCTGTTGGTTTTCAAGATAAATGGACAGGGAAGACAAACAGCTTCTGAGTGTCTTAGGCACAAATGCCTTACAGAGGTATGGTCTTGGGAAGCACCCAAACAAAAAGACACTGTTCCTGATGATCCTTAGGGGACTCTATCTCCCACACTGATATTTTCACTTTTTTAATGACATGAACTCTAGGCAGCCAAATAAAATACAAAACCAGGAAAAGTAAAAAAAAAAAAAAAAAAAAAAACGGGGCACTTCTCTGGTGGCTAAGTATTCAGTACAGCAACAGTAGCATTCGAACTGGTGGCAAATAAGTTCAGGGTAGTTGCATCCTTATGTCCCTTTTATGCCCTACGTTCTGTGTGGAGTGCATAAATGTGATGTACAGAGCATACAAGATCATTAGGCTTTTGTATAATGTCCGAGTGTTGGGCTGCCCTGGGCAGGAGATCCCTTCTGTTTTGGATACTGCATCAGTGATATAGAAGGACATCAGCTGGTTTCTCTCAAGCCAAACTTAAATAGCAAACCATAAAAAAATGAACTTAAAAATGCCAGAAGAACTGTAAAGACACTTGAAAACATAAATATACAAGCTTTCACAATGGAGACAAGACTTCATCAGACTTAAAAACAAGAAGCAGTGCACCCATTTAGATAGTCAGAAATAAGTCTAATGATCAAAGTCACATGATATACAATAAAAGTAAAAACACATTAAATAGTAATGTAAACCATTTGTTTATATTAGCAAAGCATGTTCAACCACTTCACATGTATAAAATGAACTCTCTTTCTCTAACAAGCTCTGCCACATATTCTGAAAAGGAAGATTACAGCTGGTAGATCATTTACCTAGTGCACTAGTGTATCATCTTGCCAATTTTTTTTTTTTAATTACAATTAAGCTCAGAGTTAACCCATCTTAATTTAGATGTGCCCTGTTCTGGTAAACCTGACCCATTCAGTTGCATCCTACAGCCCCAATCTTTCTTTTAAGTCACCAGACCCCCTTGAACATAAGCCCATTTGTTGGAGACAACGAATGAGTATTACCTAGTTAGGTGACTTGCTTGGAGCCGCTTAGTCCTGTTGTTTACTGATGCTAGTACTTCCTGCCCAAACCAGTTGTCTTGGTATACTATGGAACCTAGTGAATTCTGTTGCATATTGAATGGACCTCAGCAGTATAAGATTGAGAGGTTGGATTTATTAGCATGAAAATATAGACTGATGCCTAAACAGTGAGGCAAGCCCCCAAGCACCCCTCTCATGTGGGACTTCACCTCCATACTCCCTTACTTAAACTTATTAAGATGTGGCAGCACAATCTGTATCAAAACAGCAATTTGATGCTGAAAAACTGTTCCTGTGCCTATGTGCTACACTGAGCTAACCGTTACAAGATATAATACATGACTGATCACACTGGACTTTGACACTAAAGATATGATAGTTATGTAACTGGCAAAACTGCTGTCAATCACATGTTGTACTCCCTGAATATATCCACAGTATTAATTATTCTTACGTTTATGTAATAATTATCCTGTATCACTTTTATAATAACTATCTGAGAAAGCAGCAATTGACATACTGACTCATTTGGGAACTTGTCTTTATTTTGAATAGCTTAACTATTGATAACTCATACCATTCTTGGTATTATCATGTTCAGCAGAAAGACATAACATAGAATTATTAAGAATAACCATATCTGGACATTGAATACCATCTGGGATGGTATGTAGAACCATGAGCCTAGTGTTAGCCCAGATTATGAGGGAATACCTGATGAATCTGCAAAGTGACTGCTCCTTTTTCAGCCTGTTCTGCCAGGTATCATTACTACAGATATAGTATTTTTGGTACTAAAACTAATTTAAAAAGTTTCATTGTGTGGTCTGGAGTAAGCTAACTAAGAAGGATCACAGGTACCAGTTCCTCAAAGAACTGGTCTAACTTTGATGGGCTGACGGGATGCCCCATGGCTTCTCTCTAGGCTCCATGAATACCTCCAGAATATCTGTAATTCTCTATTTCAGTTAGAAAATGAACATTTAATAAATTAAAGATATTCTATATCTGCATGCTGGATCTTAATTCTTTTTTTATGAGAGAGTGCAGTCTTTTGGCAGTGGGTGATCATTCCTAGGCAGTGACAAGCTTGCAGTCAAGGACTGGCTGCAATCTCTTCTGTAATGCCAATACAAACTTGTTATATCTCACTTTTACCTGCTGATGTATGGAGTGTACATTGAAAAGACCTAAATACTGGTATTTTATTCCTCAGACCATCCCCTGCACTTAGCCATGGTCCATGTACAAAGGCACTTTCTGGTGAAACATTTAAAGATATCCAAATTATGATGTGATTTTGCTGGATCTAATACACAGAATTCAGGTAGCTCCTGCATTCATGAAAGCTTGTTAATTTAGTGTAAAATACCGGGAGTTAGCAAATCTGTGGAACCACTGTAATATTTTAACTGAAATAACGAATCTGAAAAATGTCTGATCTGAGAAAGGACTGAGTTGGATATGGAGCACTCAGTCGTCTTAATGAGAAGATACATTTAGCTTGTTAGGTTATGGTGTTGTTTTGTGCTGTCAGTAAAAATGTGTGCATAATGTCTTTTCAGCTAAAGGCGAGGGAAGCAACAATATATTTAACAGCCCCATTTCCTGACCAAAAAGGCAAAAATCCTTCCCTAATTTGGCCAGGGAGTACAATTTAATTTTCCTGTTTCGGGGAGGGGGGGGGGCAATAATGAATAAGAGAAATAATTATGTGGAAATGTCCTATCTGAGCAATCTTCTGGGCAAAATCCTACATCTATTTTAATTGTTAGTTGCAGTATCTGTAAAACTAGGGTCTATATTGAATTAGCGAAAGCTTAGAAAAGTGAATGCTAACTCATCGACCCCTTTTAAGTGAAAGCTTAAAACCTCGAACACCCAGAACAGCGAATTTTTTCCCTGGGAAAATATTCGCTGTTCCAAGAAACACACACACAACACAAAAACACCAAAAAAACAGCAATCCACACACATACACTTAAAATCCTACATCTACCCTACACTAAACTGTACATACACTACTATCTATCCACTTACCTTAACCCAAACGCTAACCCTAAGGTCCGTCACTATCGCACACTCACCTGACCCGTGCCCTAACCCTAACTCACCTACCCGCCCTAACCCTAATGTCTGTCACTGATGCACACTCACCTCACCCGCGCCCTAACCCTAACTCACCTAACCTGCGCCCTAACCCTAACATCTGCACAATCGCACACTTACCTGAACCTGACCTGTAACTTTCCACCACAGTGCTGAAAATAGCGAAGCCACAGAAACAGCCAACCAAATTCTTTCCCTAGGAAAAAAATTGGTGTTCTGCAGCTTCGCTATTTTCAGCGTTCTCTGTTTTGGGGTCGATATTTGAACATTCGATGTTTTCAAACTTCGATGTTCTAATATAGACTCATAAAACTATTATTTAAGTTGTGCCAAATAAAAATGTGTGCAGTTAATAGAGAAAATAGATATTAGTTCCCCCTATAATCCTTTAATTTCTTTAAAATATCCCCTGTAGCCATACCTTTCAACCTCTTAGCACAAGATATCTGGACAAATCCAAAAATAATAGGTGTACAAAGGCCCAAAAATAGAGATAATTTTCAAATATTTCTCTTATAAACTTAGAAAGTGGCTATAATAAAGTTTTGTGTTAACATGCATTTTCTGAAAGATTTGAAGTCAGAAACTCAAATGTTTGCCATTATTTAGTGACTTCAGTTCTCAATGATTTGCAAAAACAAAATTCAGACATTTTGCAAGGAATAGATCAAAAATATGAGGCAAAAATCTGGACAGTTGATAGGTATGCCTATATCTTTATCTAAAATACAAAGCTCTGAGAAAATGTTTTAGCTCATTAGACACTTCCTTGTGTTTTGTTGGAGTGTATGAAGAGAAAGATAATGCTTTATGATCATTTTTGCAACACCTTAGGGACATACCAGTGCTTCACCTACATAGTACCTATGTTTTTTTTATTTTTATTTTAAGTCTTTACTGGGACATTCAAGCCAAGAAAGCTAACCCCTCCTAGCTGTAGGTATGATATACATCACCCTTTCTCTAAGCTCATCACTACTATGTAAGTGGATTTCTTGCTATATTTTGGAAACACAGCACTTAAAACCAAGTCTTATGTCCATAAATGTTAGGGTGCCTGGAAATGATCCCAAATAATGTCCAAACCAAAGGGTGAAATGTTCACACAGATAAATCATTCAGTAAGAAGTACAAGACCCAGACAAGCTAGGCTCTTCATTGTGCAATACCTTACACCTCTAATAGTGGAGGCCCATGGGATATATATATGAAGTTCACCCCTTTCCAGTGTTGGATCCCAGCAGGCTAATAAACCAGTACTTCATCTACATGGCTTCTGAATAGCCATGACTTTTTATTTTTTTTAAGTCTTTACTGGAGCATTCAGAAATTGCTGGGAGATGGCTACACTATCTTAGTTTATCTGTGTTTAGATAGAAGGAGCTTATAAATGCTACAGGTAAACATAGATTGTGTCAGTTGTCTCAACAATCTACAAGAAACAGTAATATTCTAAATATGTTGATCAGCAGCTATGGTGTATGTTTGAGGGGAATGAAAGTTAGAGTTCCTTTGGTAAACTATGACCATAGAACAAATTAACAGGATTAGGTAACTATGCCACACTGATGAATTTAGAAATAGCATGGTCTGGGCCAGTCCTTTGTATGGCTGTATACCCATAACAATGGTATAACCCTGCAAACCCTGGAGGCTCAAAACTGACAAAGTGCACTTTTCAACTGACTCATCCTCCTTGTGATCTCCAAATTCTGACATAACAGAAGATCAAGTCCGAGGTCATACTTAACTCCATGGTCAAATGCCCAAACCATGTGTTGCTTTATAATAACTGGACACTTTTATTAACCAGCCAGTATAATAATCTTCCACATTCAAACATTTAGACATTTCTGTTATATAGATCTGATAAATAACTGCTATCACATTGGCAGATACATTATTAATAATGGTTTTTGCAATGTTTATGCAACAAATTGCATATAAACACATTTGCATCCATATTTCTGACCTTTGATCCCCTTGCTTCTCCCAATCTCCTCTATTTTCTCCACCTTCTTATTCTCTGCCTTCTCCACTTAACTCAAGCACCATTAATACTTTATATCTTTATTCTTCTCTGACCTCTACAATCAGTCCTCCACAGCTCACTCAAATGTTTTGTAAATGATCATCATTTATAACTATTGTGTCACTTAATTATTTTCTGTTCTTTCATCACTGACGTGGGTGAACAGAAGAATTCATGCATAGTTTGGCAAATGTGCAAATACCAAATGTTTATAAAACCGTTCTGACTTCAGGTACACTCTGACTTGGATAAATAATGACAGGCTTCTAAACCAGTTGAAATTGTTAGAGACATTGCTAGATAAGTAAACAGTAAGTCTATGTCCTAAAAGTTACATTCTGTATTTTGAAACAGAATAACATGCATGTGATATTATTATAGTTTTTATGTTTATAGTTTTAGGTTTGATTTAAAATGTCATGTTTGCTTTAGCCGAATTTCATTCTTGGGCTGAGCTTGGAAGTGATCAGTCTAGATCAGCACTTTACCCAAATTCAAATAAATAAAATAAATAAATCTCAAAGACCGCCTTAACCATACATGTGCCTTCTCCATATGTGCTGCTGGGGGATGGTGGGGTAGAGGAGGAATCCCCTCCACATTTCAGATTTTGTGCTGAGCTACCTGTCTCCCCAAACTCATTCTCCTCCAACTAATGAGTATCCAGCTTCTGATCTGATTGCCAGCACCGTGCACTTTAATAAGTTTTGCTTTCTCTTTCACCATGTTCTTGACATTATAAATATCACTCATAAGTATGCATCTCCTGACGTGTCAGTGCTTTAATTTGCTTCTGTTTTCTGGTGATCACTATCATCAAATGACATAATGGTAGTTTGTCATTTCTAGCCTAGAGCCATCTTTCTGTGATATGCAAAAAAAAAAAAAGAAAAAGAAAAAAAAAAGCGCAGCGTGATGCCATCATTTTTGGTGGGGTTACTGGATTTTTCTTTTCCATCCTTACACTACACCAGTATCTGCTTGTGCCAGTGTAAGGATGCATGCTTTCACAATCTAGGCCTCTGCTTTGTGATATCATGTGTTACTGAGACAGGCATGGTCATCATGGTCATCCTCATGGACCAACCATAACACATCCTGAAGCCAGGAGGTCAATGCATGCTGTCCACTCTCACCTCCAGTCTGCCAGCTCGTGCAACACCTGAGCCTCTAGATCATGTCACACAAAACCTAGATTTCTCCATGTAGCAGGTCCAAGGTTGTACACTGCCAAAATATGTGTTTCTTTGTACCCAACTTCCTTTCATTATAATGCAAATATGGAGTGTTTCTGCCTGGAAAAACCTTATTCATTTTACTTGGGTATAGAAATATTTGTACTAGCATTTCCATGTAAATATTCAAAATGTACATGACCTGGTAGTATATCTTGGTAGCAGCTACAATTTCATCCATCCTTTCTCGGCAACTAAGTGCTAAGATGTCTTTCTCAGGAACATCAGAGGAGGTTGCATCTTTCTGCAATGGCTGCATTCAGTGATCTATACAGCTTTTTAACCAGTTGTCAGTGGACCAGTGTTTCTTCTTTTATTTATTTATTTTTTATTTAGTTATCCTTTGCTAACCGAGTTAATCCCATAGGCTAGTAGCCTTTTTTCAGACTTGAGGTGGTATTTATACCACTAGGGGAAATTTTGCGAGGACATCGGGAAACTTACTCTATTTTTTTGATAGGTGCTGTGAGAGCTTTTACATCCAGCTAAGCTACTATTCACTCGAGCAGATGGGACCTCAGTTTAGTGTCTCATCCGAAAGAGTACACACTCAGGAGTGTAACTCCTCCCCTACGCTGCACTGCAATATCAGCAATCTACCAAGTGTGGGAATAGAACCCGCAGCTTCCTGCACTAATAAAAATCTTATCCAAAGGTGGTGTCCCTTTGCAGGAACCCGAACTGTCTTCATTTACATGACTGCATTCTTAAACAGTTTGTAGTTAATCTGGGCTCCCTGAAGCAAACCTTATCTAACTCTAAAGTGGACCTAGGAAATTGGTTTTCCTTCTGTCATTATCTCCATCCAGTATATAAGATCTTGGACATTTGTCACCCATTTATTTATGTTTATCCCTCGTCCTCTTGATATCTCAGAACCAGTATCAGTTAAAGATTCATTTATCTAGCTTCTTGGTCCCATCTCCCTGAATGACCACATAGTATCCTTAATTACTGCCATCTGTTCAGTCTTGCTCTTGACCATCCTTGATATGATAAGTACTTCTCTCTTCCCTTAGTAGTGTACCCAATAAAGCCTTCTAGTGTGCTACATATGAGTCCTTCTTCATATTATAAAGCATCCTCAACTGGCAGGCCCTAAATACTTTTCATAGTCCGGTACCTCAGTTCCTCCCAGGCAGAGCATGAAAACCATGGAAATAGGCTTCAGGCTAAATATATATATATATATATATATATATATATATATATATTTTTTTTTTTTTTTTTTTTTTTTTTTTTTAATTCAGCAAATCACATCTAACTCCAGTACATCAATGAAAACATTCAGGGAAGAAGCCAGAACCCAAATATATTGCATCAGCTAAAACCCAAGCTATTAAATTTAGCCAGCCAAAATTGAAACTATATTTTTCATGGATTTATTGACAAAGTAAGCCCACTGGACAAATTTTCCCTTTTCAGGGGTGATCTGGGAGCACTATCTGGTTAAGTGGCTTGCTCAGAGTCACCAGTCAGCAAATGAAGGTGTTGGGATCAAACCTGTGCACTTGGCACATAAAGCAGCTCATTAAACATGCAGAGCTTTTGTTCTCTGTGGTGCTAACTCCCAGACAATTCATCAAGTAATCATCAATAAAATAATTTATCAAATAAAGAAGTTACATAAATAAACACAAAGCTTGAGCATACTGTGTTTTAACATAAAAAAATATTTTCGTTAGGTAACAAAATATTTGAATAGAATTGCATCTTCTAATATTGCAAATGACTTGTTCGGGGGTGCATGACCTTAAATGTGTCTCTTTCCCTGAATGCACTTGATGAAAATGCAGAGCCAAGGGACACTCAGGTTTATTATTTTTAATGTCTTTGAGATGTTCCTAAAGGCAGGACTTAAATATTCTAATAATCTAGCCAATGTACATAGGGACATTGTAAAAACATAAATAATACTTTCAGTATTACAAGGAAATGCATTGTTCTATAAAACCTTGGCATAACATACTGCCAAACACTACAGCTACAATATACAGAAGTCCCAATGTCATTCTGTGGTATTAAAGTCCTTTCTTTACATGGCCTAATGAAGTAGCTACATATAAGAGGATCACCTACATTCACTCCTCTTCTATAGGAAATGTAAGGATGCCTAGATAGGCAATTATTCAGGAACTCATCTTGAAAGTGTATAGGCCAATGTTTCATTATTTTAGTCTAAAGACTATTTTGTTTGCCTTCTTATTATTTATTCTTACATAATTGTAATTTGCATTCATATGAACCAGCTTATTCCAAGCAAATCTTACATATTTGTTGTGGTGCAGACAATTCAAGGTACAACTTTTGGATTTATTAAACAAACCATATGTAAGTGCTGCTGTAACCATGTGGATGGCATACAGCACCAAAGACTGAATGAATATATTTAAGGCTTGCAACTTTTATATGACCAATCTAATAATGCAGCTTCTATCAAGTGAAGTACTCCTTAGCATATCACCCTAATAAAGAAAGGATCATAGTGACAGCTACCTTCAAAATGGTTCTCTGATCTATTCCCAAATGTTTCAAGATTTTACCAGTCCTTAAGTAAGGACACTTAATGTCTGAGAAAGAATAACGTTTATCTAGAGGGAATTCGCTTTCCCTAAGACTTCTTATAGGTAGATAAATACACAAACTCCTGAAGTATAGCAACAACAAATCAACATTTTACATTAGTCAAGTAAACCAACAGGTCATCTGCAAATAACACTAACTTAGAATCAACTCCTTGAAGTTGATAGCCATGAGAGGAAGAAGTAATCAAGAAATTAGTAAATCATTTTAGATAGACGACAAACAATAAAAGTGATAATGGGCATCCCTGATGTGCACCTTTCAAATGTTCCAGTCAGTCACAACTATTTTTTATCTTAACTCCTTATACCATATATACCCCTTTCAGCATATTGACAAATCTATCTGGGAACCCAAAATGTATGCTCAGTCAAATGCTTTATCTGCAAAGTAGATGGCTGTCAACATGCCTCTCCCTTGCTTGTTAGCATTCTGTATCATAGGTGATATTTTATTATTTTTTATTTATTTGTTTACCATGCTGGTCCCACAAGGCTAGTGACTTCTTTCAGGGGTGACCCAAGGTGGTATTTATCCTATTTGGGCAAATTTGGCCAGGGCATCGAGGAACTCCCCCTACTCATTAGGAGAGTGCCTGTTCCGTTCCTAGTACAGTGGTGGCTGGGAGAACTGCACTCAAGGAGATCCAAGATGGTGGGTAGCACAGAGGTGAATGCCAGTGCAGTGTTTGAAGCTCTACAAGATTCTGAGGAGCTGTTTCAGCAGAATTTGTTTGCTTCATTGGAAACAAACATTCAAAACAATGATGGATGTGTTATTACAACCCTCCATTCACGAGGTTTACAGGATGATATTTTGGATGAATTGTTATTGCAGAACAAGCCAGAGAGTGGAAAAGATGTTTCATGAAGTAAAATTGTGGACAAAATTCAGTGGTAGGAATGGGAAGCTAGTTTGAAAGAAAATTTCCAGGCAAAGAAATCATATGCCAAGATTGGTAAACAAACTGCAGGGAAAGTGATGAGAGACAAAGAAAAGAAAGGAAATGTTAACAATCAGATAAAATTTATGGTGAAAATTCAGGGCAAAGAAGAAAATGAAATGGATAGGTATGACATTTGGGATAATATAATGGTCCCATTGGGAGTGAAGCTCAGGAGGTAAGATCTTTTATTCTTATTCATAGAGACATTTTGTGACATTACTTTTGAGACTGATTCTATGATGCCGCGGTGGTACGGCGGTAGCATTGTTACCTCACAGCAAGAGGTTCTTCCATTCGATTCTTGACTGGGCTTGGGAGTGCCTTCTGTGTGGAGTCTGCATGTCTTCCCCATGGTTGGGTAGCGTTCGAAAGACATGCATGCGTAAATGGGTGTGCCTTAATTGAAGGTTGGGTGTCGAGCTGGCACCTCGGTGTTTCGTAAAAATCTACTGCAAATCATTAGTGGACTGGAGTTCCGCTGTGGTGACCCCTTACCGGGAAAAGACGAAAGACAAACAACAACAACTTTTGAGACTGATTCTGTTCTGGAAAGTTTTTTGGGGGAGTATGAGAAAAAAAAGACAGTAATTCAAGGAATTTTTATGTGGTTAAAGCATTTCACACAGAAACAAAAAATTAAATACATTTTCAATTTCGAACTGAAAATGAAACAGTTCCTTTAAAGAGACATTTAAGTAAACTTTGTAAAGACATTATGGACATTAGCAAAGTCTGTGATAGCAAGGATTATGGACTGGAGAATGAGACTGTCATATTGTACTGAAATGGAGAAAGAAAAAATTGTTCATATCCCTGGTATGATAAATATAGAGGGTAACAGAGGTGTTGTAACATATTGCAGAAAACTGAAAATATATTTTTTTTTGTGGAAAAGATGATCATTTGATAAGTAACTGTGATAAAAGGAAATGTTATATTTGTGGGGAAACAGGTCATGATACAAAAAAGTGTGAACTGAAATGTTATAAATGTAACAAAATTGGACATTTATGGATGAACTGGAATCTGGAGAAAAAGGATGAAGAAGAAAAAAAAGTGTGGACAGTATCTTTCATGAAACACAGGAGGGAAGAATAGTAGTGGATGGGGATTTCAATATACCAGAAGTAGATTTGAATAATATTGATTCAACAACATTAATTAGGAAATTATTCACAAAGTATGTTCAGGAACAATAGCTTCATATTGTTATAAAGTCTAGGAAATCAGAAATGAATAAAGTAATTGTTTGTTAATTACATTAGACCCAAACCTGAGTATGGAATAACAATATAGAAACCTTATAAGAAAACAAGCATGAGTAAACTGGAAAGAGTACAGCAGAATAGTCCAAGGTTATTCATGGATGAGAAAATGTAAGTTCTTATGAAACACTAAAATATCCAAACTTGTACAGTGTCTGTTATAGATATTTAAGATGAGATCTTATTCAGGTATATAGGGCATTAAGAGACAACTACCCCTGGAAATGTTTTGGATTATCAACAAGTAGAAGTGTACTAATTGGTTCTCTGAGAGAGCAGCTGATACATGGAACAGACTACCAAATCATGTTAGAGCAAGCAATAGATTAGATATTTTTAAGAACAGCCTGGACATTTATTATGGGAACAACTGTTTTGGTGTATTGGCAGGCTAGAAGGGCATTAATGCCCATGTTTGAAATATTTGTATGCATGCATGTGTTTATGCATACGAAGAAAATAAACAGTCTTGATAAAAGATAAAGCGAACGTAGGGAAGCAAGATCAAGGTAAAAATAAAGATAAGGATAAACAGAAAAAAAACAAGATAATACAGAAGAAGGTTCTGAAATAAGTGATGAGGAAGATATAAACTGGTATATAGTGAAAGGTAAAGGAATTATATTGGCAAAAGAGTAAGAAACAGAAAAAGTTTAAAGGGATAAGTGTAAAAGAGAAACATAAAGGAATGGATAATGCAAATGATATAAATACTTGATATGTGCACAATTTCTGGTAAGCTACAACATAGACATAATGACATCTTTAGAGTGCTTTCAGTAAATGAAAATATATCAAAAAATATAAGTAGAAGAATAGGCATCCTAAATCGGTGTAGACATAGTAAGTGTGATGTTGACATAATCATATTGGAATATGTACGATTTTAGACACAAGATGAGAGATTACAAACAAAGAAACTTTGGGGAGGAGATGCAACATGGAACCTAGGAAAGGTACTATGTACAGGCATACTTGTACTTTGTAGAAAGTCAGTGAAACTATTGAACATAACATTGGCAATGATGGGAAGATTAACTATTGTACATCTCAAATGCATAGTCAGGTATATAGAATTATATCATTGTTTGCCTATGTTACAAGTAAAGTAAGGGAAACTCTTTCCTAAAATTTTGGATTATGTAATAATTAATATGAATATAATATTATTGGGAGAATTTACTTGTGATTTGATGGAAAAAAAGAAGAAGAGAGGAAATGATGTCAATACATTTTTTGAAATTATATAGCAGTTTAAAGATTTGGAATAATCATTTGTAGACATATAGTCGCGATATATATATAACAGAGATATAAATTATTTTGTCATCTCACAAGATTTAAATATAGCTAAGGGAGAATCACTTGTAACAAGCTTTTCAGATCACTCTGCCATATAGCAAGAAATAGAAGAAAATAAGGAGTATATCCGATTGGGAAAAGGAATAAAAAAATAACTGATAAAATAGTATGTGTTCATGGAAAGATTACATTTCCACTAGAATGTGTTATAAAAACATGTGGTGGCTATGTTTGAAAGAAAAGATATAAAAAAGACATTGGGCCGGATTCACGAAGGCTTGCACGGAGTCTAAGAGTAGAGTAAGACTCCAGACAGCCAACATGTCTGCCGAGCAATCCAGGAACAGCCGGCATGGGCGTGCATGAGAGCTCTTAAAACGACTCTTGCATGGACAGTGTTAGGATATGCAAATTACCTCATCTGCCGCTGAAAGCTATGCAAATGAGGTAAATTTGCGATCAGGAAACACAAACCTGTCCGAGTAAGAGTAGTGTTATTTGCAGAAATGTACTCAGTTGTTAACTGAGTACCGTTCTGCAAATAGCAAAACGGAGCTATGACAGCTCCAAACAAAGGATGCATCCAGTTGAGGAAGCATGCCAATGGCCAAATATAAGGCCATTGGCATTATTATGTGTTGCAAAATAATAAAAAACAATTTTTTTTCTCCCGATCTTCGATGTTTAAGCGTAGCGCAGCACCGCGCAAATGTGCGGTGCTCTAAAAACCAGGAAAAAAAGGCCTAAAAATGGGCATTTTATTACATATATTCATCTGCCATGCAGGTGAATGGCAGGCTGAAGACAACATGGCTACTGAGTAGAGGATGCTAAGGGGGGAAGCTCAGTCTAAGAGATGTAACCAAGCATTATTAGGCAATCTTATGCAAATGAGTATACGGATAGTGAATCCCAATTTTCCCTGCCATGTGAACCATGTCCCTAGAGTGTAAGAGTAGGATTAGGGGAGTAACAGAGTAGAAGATAGGTGGGTATGTTACAAAGACTGTAAGCTTATTGGAGCAGAGTGGCATGTGTTTGCTGTGAGTTACTCAGGACTGGAAGAGGCGTGTCTACAGTTGTCTGAACTGAAACTCAGAAACTGAAGGTGTACGCCGTGGCT
Source organism: Protopterus annectens (assembly GCF_019279795.1). Taxonomy (NCBI): domain Eukaryota; kingdom Metazoa; phylum Chordata; order Ceratodontiformes; family Protopteridae; genus Protopterus; species Protopterus annectens. The sequence goes on from NC_056751.1 coordinate 138,934,876, forward strand.
ATCACTAAAGTTTCTTGCAAAGATGCTTACACTGTGTGCGAGCGTGTGCGCACCTGTAAACCCGTCTAAGCCTGCGTGCACGTGTGTGCGCCCATGTAAGCCTGTGTGCATGCATGTGCACTCGTGTGTGCGTGTTTGCTCTTGTTTGCACGTCGCTGCCCCCTGTGGAAACAGAAAGTGAAAAGGAAGGAAAAGAAGTAGTAGGAAGTTAACCAAGGAGAATTAGCAGACCTGCCAGGTGAAATCAATCAGAATCAGCCAATTACACAGGCAGTACACTAGCCCAGCCCAGCCCAGCATTTAAAACTCTGCAAACAACATTCCCCCATGTTTTTCTCAGAAACACTGCAACACTGCAGTCTACAAAGAGAAGTGAAAACTTAAAAAGCTTAGCTGAGACAAAAAAATGGTAGGGGCTGCCATTGCTATTATAAGGCAAGATGCTGAGGGTGGTGCCATTGCAAATGCTGCTGAGCAACCCACAGTGAGGAGACAGAGAAGAGTGTACAGACCCAGGGTAACCTACCAGGGGCTACATGAGCTGGAGATATTGGAGCACTATAGAGTGGACAGAGACCTCCTGCAGAAAATTGTTGAGCTGTGCAGGCCACGCCTCACACACAGCACAAACAGAGGGGAACCCATCCCAGTGAAAACCAAGGTATGTGTTGGCCTAAGAATACTAGCAACAGGTACCTTTCAGAGACCAACTGGTGATATGATGGGGATTTCACAGGCATCAGCATCCAGGGTACTGCACCAGTTCCTGAATGCCATGTTGGTGATCATGTGTATTTCCCCATTTCCCGTGAGGTATTGGCCAGCAATATGCATCTCTTCCAGCAAATAGTGGAATACCCTGAGGTAGTGGGTGCAATTGACTGCACGCACATACACATCAAAGCACCAGCCGGTGAGTGGAGTAGGGCCTACATCAACCGCAAGGGCTTCCACTCCATCAACTGCCAGGTTGTGTGCGATGCCCAGGGCATAATACTGAATGTGTGTGCTGGCTGCCCTTGAAACTACCACGATTCCGATATCTGGCATCTGACGCAGCTGTACCAGACATTTGCCAATGGGGACATCCCTGACGGTCACCTAGTGGGGGATGCTGGATACATACTGGAGCCATGACTGACACCCATCAGAAATGCACACACACCTGAACAAGAACTCCATAATGAGGCACACGCACAAACACAAAATGTAATCAAGCCTGTGTTTGGGATGCTCAAGTCACAGTTCCCGTGCCTGGATACATCTGATGGAGCCTTGCAGTACTTACCAACTACATGTACCTAAATTGTCATGGTATGTGCCATGCTACACAGTATGATCCTGTGAAAACAACTGCAGCAGGAACAGCATGGGGCAGGGCCACACAGCCCCCCACCATTGCCAAGGCCTGCACAGGCACAGTGTGACTCAGAGGAGAAACAACCTGAGCCTGCCCCAGTAGGCAGAAGGAGGCGTTCCCGGTATGCCTTGGCCTTGGCAAAGAAGCAAAGCATAGCACATACACTGGTTCAGTAGGAACCCTGGAAATTATACCTCTCACTGACTTGCACATAAAATAAAAGGGATGCCTAACTTGACACTACCTGTTTCCAAACATGTATAGGGAGTGTAGTATGTGCATCCAACATAGGCAGCCCTGCAGCACCACCTGAGGCATGATTGTCATGTTTTAAGCAATATAAAGCAGTGCTAAGCAGTATTTACCAATATTTAGTATATGTAAACAAAATTGCCCGTGTTAACTAGTTCAATGTTGGGCAACGTTGAGCAATGTTGGGCAAGGTTGGGCAAAGTCGTGCAAAGTTGAGCAGTCAGGTAAACATGCTCATATTTGCTTTACTGTTCCTTAAGCAGTCTGGTCTGCCCAGCATGAAAATAAAAAGCAGTGACAGGGCTCGAACCTAGGATACTGTGTTCTACAGTCACAGTACTGAACCACTAAGCCATGATAGCATTTCAGTGGCACTGACACGGCAAGACAATTGTACACTAATGCAAACACAAAGAAATTCTGTATCATGCCCCTAAAGAGGCATATGGGTAACCTCCCCCACAGGCCTATGCAGACAGAGAACATCAGGCCAGGCGGTGTGATGTGGGTTGTGTAGGCTATGAAGTCACAATCTAATATACGTGACATTGGACACTAGGATCTGTAGCACAGTAGTATGCCTCAAGCCAGTAAGATAGGCAACAGTACAGACTGAAATGGAGTACCATACATAGCAGTGCAGGCATAGCAAATGTCTATAAGTGTCAGGTGAAACCCTCATCCTATGTACACCCACAGTAACAATCAGGTGTGCCCTCGGGTAGAAATGTACAAAGAATAGCTGTCCCCCCTGTATGTAGAAATGTTGATAAGTCTATGCAAAGTGTCTCATGGAAACCCTGCAGGCACAGCATGATCCCTGTTGATCTATGACACAAAGGTGAGCCCTGCTGTAAAATTACAACTTGATTTTCCATACACATATAGTATAAATGCCTATACTGGGCGGGCTCACACACCAACAAATGTAGTGGATTTCATTCAGCATCACACTGAAAGGTCATACTGGGCATGCTCACACACAAAGAAACAAAGCAAATGTCAGGCAGCAACATACTGAAAGTTCATACTGGGCATGCTCACACACTTAGGTTAAATACCGATGTGGTAATAAGGGATCTATTGACAAATGTGGATAGTCATCTCTACTTCCAGAAACACATTCACAAAGTGGTCAGAAAATCATGCCATGTGTTCACACAAAATGCCAAGGTCTGTGCATGTAGGTCAAAGGAGGTTCCCACTACTCAGCGGTCATCAGACCCGTCAGAGAGTACCACAACAAACTTGTGATGAATCTGACTAGGCATGTTCAGCAGCCAGAAAGACCACTGAAGTACCTTAACAAGAGGATTACTGGCCTCAAATAGTTGCCCCATGCAACAAGACTAAATGTAACCCAATCTGTACTCTGTTGCATACTGTCAACTCAGGAGATCTCTGCCCAACAGACAGGTCCATGTCATGACTACACTCAGATCTGTTCTGAGTTACAGCTCAATGGCACTAAATATACAGACCCAACTGATATTACCAACATCCTGGCAGATAGGATCAGTGTTAACTTTACTCCCCCCTCACCCATGAAAGAGCACATCTCTATAATGGAAGACTGCAAAGTTGCTGTCATCACGGCTGCACAGGTAAAAAACACTCTCCAAAGCCAGTATCACAGCAGCCATGGGACCAAATAACATCCCAGGCTGTGTAGCATCTACTTCCCTGAAGTAAAATTTAACATGGAAGGTCTGTGGCAACTGAAGTTTCCAGAGGACTGCAAACTAGGAGCCATAATTGTAAACACTAAAGATATCGACATCCTACAAAAGGGCATCACTGAGACAGATGGCTGTTGTCAAAGCCATGAGCTTTAGCTCAATGCCAAAAGGTGCATTGTCATCCCCTTTGGTAAAAACTCTGTAGCCAAGAACTACAACATAGGTGGTAGTATACTGCATACTGAAAGTGTGACAAGAGACCTTGGGTCACAGGTGGACAGTTGACACAACTGTGATAACCACATTCCCACAGTAGTCAGGAAACCCTCCTATGTGGCACACCTCATCACAAAATGTGTCTCATGCAGAATAGAAGAGGACATTGTTCCCCTCTACTCATCACTCACTAGAACTATAATAGAGTCCAACGTCACTTCTGCTATGTACCTCACAAGACAACCACAACATCCGGAAAGCCTGCAGCAATACCTCACAAAGAGCATTAGTGGCCTGGAATACATGCCATACACAGACCATCTCAAAATGCTCCATCCGTACTCCCTTGCATATCGCCTACTCAGAGGTGTTCACTGCCTAACATACAAAGCTATGTCAAACACAGAGCTGTTGGACATGCTCCACGTAAAACCCTCACAATCCCTCTGACCTTCGGACCCAAAACCACGAATGAAATACAAAAGGAAGGGGTGTACCCATTTACCTTATGGATACCCACACCTTCAGGTTAGTGGCACTGCATGAGGCCTTGGAGACCATGCAAGTGCAACTAACATTGGGCAAAGCTGCTCATCAGATTGTAGCCTGCTACAGATCATGTATCTTGTCTCAGGAACCTCACTCAATATTCCTGAGAACAGTGGAAAATACAAGTGTCCTGTCAAACACCATTATATGAGGAGATTACAACTACCAAAACATTGAGTGGGAGAATTACTCATGTACAATGTCCTTTGCCCAATGTTTCCTTGAGTTTAAAAACTCTAACACCCTGGAACAGCTGGTCACAATGCCCACTACAGGTGACAACATACTGGACATGATCATCACCAATATGGGGTACCAGTGTTCCATAACAGAGATAAACCCCTTGCTGGCAATATCAGATCATAAAGTAATCACACTGGACATCCACATCCCACCCCCCCCCCACCCAGTCAATGAAACCACTGTGAAGACATATTCCAAAGCAAACTGCACACTTTCCAAGACCAAAGTGGAATGTTCCAAATACCTCTTGCTATAGGATAATGGTATACAATCTGCAGAATCATTTACAAGTGCATCCTATGAGCATCTACAGGGATGCATGGAACGAGACAACACAAAGAAATCCAAGATGCACTTCTCCAAAAATAAGACAACAATCAGGTGGATGTTGCCCATAAATAAGCCAGACAACAGAAGGAGGAAGCGAACACATGATAGAGCCAACTTCACTAAAGGAAAGGCATCACTGATCATTATTAGGAAGAAACAATGATCGCTCATAAAATAATCCAAGGACTGTTTCTAAAGACAAATAGCCAAGGAATGGAAGAATAACAACCATATAGCCTTCGGTAGCTATACCAGACATGTAGGTGTCAACTTCCAAATATGCTGTCAGCTACTGAAAAAGGAAAGAAATACACTGAACCAACTCTCATTGCCCACATCCAGGGGGACAAGTTCAGTGTAAACTCCCCCCATCACCCCCAAATGGCCCTGTGTCCATCACAGAAGGATGCTGTGCCCCAGACGTCATGGACATGCAGGTAAAGACAGCCCTCTCCAAAGCTAAGAAAACAGCATCAATGGGACTGGATGGTGTCCCAGGCTGCATCCCACACTCGGCCCAAAAGGAACTACACCCTCACCTACATCCACTGTCCAGACTCAAGCGTACCGCAGGCTATGTACCCAAAGAATGGCATACACTAACAGTCATCCAGCTCCACAAAGGGGGTGCCACAACAGAACCTGGAAACCATTGCCCTATATGTCTACTCAGCCTGGTCTACAAAGCTATTGAGCAAATTGTTATGGAACCCATAAACAGAGACATTGGAGACCTCCAGACACTGGATTGTATACATCTCCGCCTTGTTAAAGGCAGATCCTGTCTCCTACACCTAGTTGACTTATGTCAAACAGTTACCAAGGACATAGATGGAGGTGAAAGTAGTCCACACAGCCCACCTGGACCTCACTAGGGACTTTCTACACCATTCCCCACTCTGTCATCATGGACAAGCGTACCAGCTTGAACATTAACAGCTATGTCACAGGATGGGTGGCCAAGTGGCTCACAGATCAAACACACATGTTTATAGTTGCGGGTGCTATGTCCGACTCTAAGCCAGTCACAAATGACATCCCACAGGTCTTGGTCCTGGGACCCCACCTGTTCAGTAGATACTACTCAGAGGTACAGGCAAGCACGGGAGTTGTATGGCTGAAGAGGTTTGCAGATGACTGCTAACAGTGGTCCATAATCGACTTTACGGCTGACACAGACATCCTCCAGAAGTGTCTTACAGAGACTGATACCTGGTGTCAAAACAATGCCCTCAAGCTGAATGCCAATGAATGCATAGTCATCCCCTGTGGGTGAAACAATGTGCACACAAATTACCACATAGGTGGTAATCCAGTATGTACGGAGAAAGTCATTATGGCCCTGGGGACACAGGTAGATAGCAAACTCCCCTTTGATGGTCACATGGCCAAAGTGTTCAGACATTGCTTCTATGTAGCCCACCTAATGTCACCTAAAGTAACCCACATTGTATAGTCTGATGATGTCACCATCCTACAAATATACCTGTGGAAAGGAGAGCTCACAGTAATGTGCATAGCCTGTCATGTTAATGCGTACTCCTTCAGTATCATGAAGTAGTTAGGTAGGGGTTTGAATCCTGCACTTGACAAGTTTGTGTGTGGTCTCCTTGGGAAGGAGCAACCTTTTTGGAGAGTAGTAAAACACCTTAAAAGTGGTATACTAAGCATTGTCAAGTCTGATGATGTCACCATCATACAAATATACCTGTAGAAAAGAGGCTTCCCAGTAATGTGTATAGCACATCGTGTTAATGCGTACTCCTCTAGTATCATGAAGTAGTTAGGTAGGGGTTTGAATCCTGCACTTGACAACTGTGTGTGTGTTCATGTGTGGTCTCCTTGAGAAAGAGCAACCTTTTTGGAGAGTAGTAAAACACCTTAAAAGTGGTATACTAATCATTGTCAAGTCTGATGATGTCACCAGCCTACAAATATACCTGTGGAAAAAAGATTTCCCAGTAATGTGTATAACGCATCATTTTAATGCGTACTCCTCTAGTATCATGAAGTATTTAGGTAGGGTTTGAATCCTGCACTTGACAACTGTATATGTGTGTGTGTGTGTGTGTGTGTGTGTAATTACTTTGGAGAGGAGCAACCTTTTTATAGAGTAGTAGTACACCTTACAAGTGGTATACTTATCTTTGTCAAGTCTGATGATGTCACCATCCTACAAATATACCTTTGGAAAAGAGACCTCCCAGTAATGTGTATAGTGCATCGTGTTAATGCGTACTCCTCTAGTATCATGAAGTAGTTAGGTAAGGGTTTGAATCCTGCACTTGGTGAGTGTGTGTGCTGTATGTGTGTGACAGTGTTGGTCAATGTGTTGTGGGTTTTGCTTTTACTACCGTATGACATATCAGTAGGCATTGCACATGTGAGGTAGCTGTGAGACAAATACATATACGTACATGTTACCTCAATTATTGCATGTGTGGGAACCCTGCTTTATCCAAGAACACAGCTGTCATCTTTGCCAAACTGTGCTGCTGCTTCCCAGACCTTAGGTCACATCTGTATGCTTGTGACAAGGCCAGCCACTGCAGTGATGCCTGGCCTAGGTCATCCGTGTCATACACACTCATTACGGTTTCTATTGAATTGTGTGAGTGAGGGTTTATGGCCGAGGTATATGTCAGACCTGTTCAAACGCAGCAAAGACTGTCAATGATGACTATTCATTATAGGTGTACAACAACCTTTGTGGACATGCATGTAGACCCCTTATTGCTTATGTGATCCACTGAGGGATTTCAAAATACCTTAGGGAATGTGATTATCAAAGGAGAGATTATGTAACATTAGGTTGCATGTACACATCAGTACCTGTTCATCATGTTGGTGGCTACTACCTATGTGGTACTGTGGAAATACTATGTTCCGTAAAGGTGGATGACTATGCTTAATTTGGCCTATAGCTTTACAGCATGGGTTTGACAACAGGTATCTGTCTGTATGATACCCTTGTGGAGGATGTGTGTGTCACCTAGAGAATTTAGTATAGGCCACAGTATGCATTAGCAGACATGGACAGACATATCCCTACTGTGATTACTTGTACCTAAGAGAGCCATATGCCAAACAGGAGTGGTCTCAGTAATGGGTGCAGGTGAATACCACTGGTTACTGGCATAGTATAGTACCTGAAGGAGCCAAATGTTGCTGCGTGTCCTACATCTGTGTGTCAGTTGTCAAGACATCATCTAACGATTGGTTATGGTCAGGCTGTTGAAGTCATGTATACTACCAGAATGCAAAACAATGACAGATAGTAACAGTATCACCCACAGCACAGTGTCAAACCATGCCATACACACATGTGTAGTCAGGTTCCGAAATGTGTGTAATACAATGCATACTGGCCACCAATAAAAACTATGGAGTGTTACTGTGTAATACAGAGCATGTCACCCTGCCCATGTGTCCACTATACAGGTACATGCAGACAGTGCACCTCCACCATTTTCACAACTGTACACCTGCAAATCTGTGCTACACACATCCCACACATACTGTCCACTCTCTAACACATGCTGCCAATACTGCACACATCAGCCAAGTGGCACGTGGGCTGACAATATACAATTGGAACTAACACTGGTGTAAACAACACTACAATGACAATCATAGCTTTAATGCATCATGCCTGCTCACTATACCTTCAAGCATATCATTACACTCTACCGCTGACAACATGCTAACATTTCCATACTGCTATAAAGACACCCTGTGCATCAGCACCATGGTAGCCTGTTCCTGCATCGATGTTACAGATGACAGGAGGCACAGGTTTCATCATATGCACAGGGTGTGTTGTTGGTTTGCCAGAGGCCTACAGTGAGCCATCCAATCGACATGTGTGTGTGTGTGTGTGTGTGTGTGTGTGTGTGTGTGTGTGTGTGTGTGTGTGTGTGTGTGGAGCAAGAATACTGGTATGGGCCAATGCTGATGTAATGTGTGTGGGTATGTGTTAGCCCTAGGTGTCTGGATTATGTGTGTGTGTGTGTGTGTCTACATGCACACAGTTCCACCATGTGGCTGTCATATATGGGTATTTGTGGGACAGCCACAGACTGTACCTGCGAGGCTTTACAGATCACTGTCTCTGGCCAAGGATACGGTACCTGTGCCTGGCAGGGGTGCTACTAACACTATCAGGTACTAAGCCAGCAGACTGGGTACTATCCCCAGAGGTAGATGGATGTACACTGGACCCAGATCTCTGCTGGGACTGTCCAGAGCCATGTGCACATGGTCTTCTAGAACGTTCTATGGACAGCCCACCCCCAACATTGCTGGGGCTGATACTGGCACTACGGGAGCAGCTGTGGCTTGAGGAACGTCTGCGGCGACTGCCAGCTGCTGATGTTGCTGGCATACATCCACGTCGACGACTCAACCATCCCACACTGTCCTGACACATGGACATGACATTGCGGAGGACATCTAATGTCTCTCTCCAACATCTATCAGTGACGTCAGTGTAATTACGGATGGCACCAGCTAGGTCACGGATACTATCTATTACGGCGGTGTTATGTGCCCTCTGTGCCCTTAGTCCCTGTCTGGTGTACCATTCTATACATGCCTGTGCCTCCATGACAGCCTGGAACATGCATGAGGTTGTGAGACCTGTGGCATGTCTGCCAATGGCATGATGAGCAGCAGTGCTCCGATGAGAACCCCTGGACATCTGCCTATGTGGTACCCTTCCAGACATCTGGGTATGGCTGCTGTGTCCGGATGCATGTGCCATGGGTACCACACTGTCCTGGCTAATGCTGACTGTACGCTGTCCCTCTGCTAAGGGCATTGGTGATGGATATATTGGCAGTATGACTGTGTGCATGGATGGGGTGGACACTTGTGTACTGTTGATTGGTGGCCCAATGACAGACCCTGGCAAACATGCCTGTGCCTCAACACACCTATCATCATTATCACTATTATGCTCAGTGACATCAGTTTCCCTGCTGCAGTGAACCAGCCCAAAATCAGCACCTGTGAGAGGAAGACAGGAAACACACTTTACGACCTGTACATGATGTCGGCACACATGCACACATGCACACAATCACACATGAACACATGAACACATGTGCACATGCGCACATGCACGCATGCATACATGAACACATGCACACATGAATACATGCACACATGAACCCATGGACACATGAACACATGCACACATGAACACATGCACGCATGCACACAAATACACTCCTCACTAAAACAGACACACACACACACACACACACACACACACACACACACACACACACACAGACACACACAGACACACACACACACACACACACACACACCACCAGCAATCCTGAACATACTCAATAGCGTGTGATGGTGGGGTACAGTATCACAAGCCAAACATTTATATCAAACGTGACAGCATGCAGGACGTGTGTTGCTCAACAGCATGCATTGTGAGTGTAGACAGCCCTTGCTAATAACAGTATACATGGCTTTGATGCATGTGTGTTTTGTTCAGTGAATGTCCTCACCTTGGAACACAATGTGTACATGGACACAACATTGCTGTGCAAGTATTAAAAGCTCTGCAATGTCCTGTGCACCATCAGTCACAGGTATACATACCATGGCTGGATGTGTATCAGTGTGTCACATAGATATCCATTTCTGATTAGAGCATCTGTGCATTTAGCAGATAATTGTGGACACAGGTTTAGCACATGCATGCTATGTATACACACATACCTGATGGAATACCATTGCACAACATAGCCATTGTACAGTGGTTATGGTGAGTGTAGGACATATTGTGGACATGCCAGTGCCAGCCATAACATGGCATGCTACCACACAACTGCAACATGAAACATCACACATACAGAATGTGTGTCATGTGACCTATACACTCCATAGCATTACAAGACATATGTGTGTCACTTTGTACAAATGGTGATTGCTATGCATATTGTGTATAGGTGCATATTTTTGCACACACACAACATTGAGGTGTATAGCAATTCATGATATGTGTAGTACTGTGGCCACTGTAACTGGATGGGGTGTAGTACCATGAGCCATCATCATGCAGCATCATGTGGTCACTCAAAGCTGCTAATGTGTGCCAGACCGGCACATAGCATGCTGTACCTGAACTGCAGTACCATGGCTACATTCACCATTTCACGGCCAGTTGTTACATGGGTTTGTAAGGTGCCCAATAGGGGGCATTGCCTAACATGAATGTATTATGTGTTGAAGAGTGTCGCACAGCCACATGAGAGGCCTTTACCCCTCAGGTATATTATGTGTGCTGTGTGGATGACATTTGGGATACTGGAGTGTGACCTTACAGCGGGTGTCTGAATACGCCATGTGTAGCATGTTAACGTGTACTGCGTATGACACAGTTGTGTATGTTGTGTGCATGTGTATCGACTCTGCCTATCCAACGTCCACTACAGTGTTGCCACAATTGTGTGGTATGCTCTGTGTATTGCATGTGTTTGAGGCAGCTACTCACGTTACTGAGATGTGCATAGTCTCACAGCAAACATGCACAGCATGCATTATGCGCTGGTGTGTGACGTGTACATGACCTACACCTCACCTATGACATGCACATTTAATTAGCAATATTAAATGTAGAACACACTCACCAGCATGGGTCTGCTGCCTTGCTGTCACACCAGAGGGACCTACAAGGATATGAGACAGTTTGTCAGTGGCAACAACTGTGGCATTGCTACTGTGTGTTTGCAATCTTACAGTAGTACGACTGTCAACAGTCACAGGCCTGCAGATTATATTCCTAATTATTATTATTGCACAACACTAGGCACCACATCTTGTAACTACACAGTACACATCTCACATAAGCATGATCTACCAATAGAGGTAACAGTAGTGTACAGCTATGCCATGTTACCTGCATGCTCCATGTCAACTTGCTGGGTGGCTCCGGCCTCCATGATGATGCATGTTAGTTGTTGTGGTTGTTGTTGGCCAGGAGCCACCTGGCGCAGGAGCAGCTCCTCCACTCTGGTGAGGGGGGATGGATGGCTACCCCACCACCTGTGGCAAGCTGTTGTCCATGGATATCAGACGCACGCTGCCGGACATGTCTAATTAAATCACTGCAGTGATGGTGTACCTGCTCATATGTCTGGTTATGCAGGCCTATGTCATTTACCCTACGGACAAGGTCTTGCCACAGTGCAGTCTGCTCATGCTGGTCCTGGCTGGTTCTTGAGAACAGCAGGCTGTAATGCTGAACCATGGTGGCTGTAATCACTTCCTCCTCTGCTGGGCTATATTAGGGATTACGATGGTGGGCCATGACCCTGGAAGACAACGAAACAATATGTGTGAGCAAGTCAAGTGGCACACTTAACATTCTAAAGTACAGATATCAATTAACTGCCATATATAGCAACCTACTGGCTGTCAAAGGATACACACTTTCAATACCACATATCAGTGCTCAACCTACAACTGCCTGACAGTGCCTGGCACACTCTATATATCCAACCATGTTTTGCACAGCAACAAAGATAAACCAGTATGTAAGACTATGCAACAGTACATGGCACACTGTATGTGACACAATGCACCACCTAGCCACAGGGGGTATATATCAAGCTAATGCATAATGTAACATGTAATCCATTGCAATGATTGTAAAGTCCAGTTACAGTATTACCAGTATACCACACTAGTCATTGATGGTAACCCCCTGACTAACATATGTGCTCATTCATTAATATAGGTGGCATACTGCTGTACTACACTATACATGCTGCTAGATATGCACCTATATCCTGTAACACACATATGACCGAGGCCATGGTACAGGCATACACACACACACATCAGACATACATACCAGACACAAAGGTATGGCAACCCACATGACCTTTACCTGTGTATCATACAGTACTGTGTGTCAGTAGTTACAAGACCTTATGCCTGAGGTATGTCATCTGTGAGGACTACGGGGAACAAACAAAACAGTGGTTCCAAGACATGTGGACATACACCATACTGTGCTGTTTAGGTATACAGCTTCAGGTAGTACTACAGTTCATTCAGGGGTTGGATTCACCAGCAGTAACACTCAATAAGAATACATGTAATGCTGTAGCCTACAATGGGACACCCCAGTCGACACTGATGGACTACGTCAGACCGTATGGCATACTGCTTTTTCTGCCTAGCAATAGCATGCACATCTTTTGCTGGGATCACAGCTAGGACACATAATACCATGACAGAAACAGTTTCCCACTTAGCTATCACACATATACAGAACTCTGACACATTCACCAACACATTCACCATCACACTCAGTCAACCTCACATAGCAATTATTGCAACAAGTACATGTGGGTGTGTATCAGTTCATAGGTAGGTTATAGGCTATTGTCCCTAGAACCTATGGCTGGACATACACTACCCTGGCCTTTGACACACAGGTAATTTCATTTCATGTGGCCCTGTCAAGCAGAGCCACAGAGGTGATTCCCGGGGTGTATTTCCTATCTCCCATACAATCATCAGGATTATATATGGCAACTGCTAATTAGGAGCTTTGTTTGCTATTGATAGGTGGTTTGTTCCAGAGTATGGGATGTGTCTGAGATAGGGATCTATCCCTCCAGCATGTGCTGTTTATTGAGGTGACAAGGTTTAGGTCCCTAGAGCGTGTAGCTCATAGGGATTGTGATCTGTTTACGTGGAGCATGTCCAACAGCTCTGGGTTTCACATAGCTTTGCATGTTAGGCAGAGGTCACCTCTGGGTAGGTGGTATGCGACACAGTCTAGCTGTGGCTTTGTGAGACAGTCTGCATAGGGCATTTGTTTGAGGCCGGTATTTGTGAGGTATGTCTGTGTCCTTTCCAGTTGCTGTAGATGTCTTGTGAGATACATACCACATGGGGCATTGTACTCTATAATGGGTTTTATGTGTGTGGAGTAGAGGGGAACACTGACCTATATTTCCCTGGATGACACACCTTTTGTGATGACGTGTGCCACATAGACAGATTACATGACTAGTGTGGCACTGTGACTATCAAAGGGGAGACTACTGTCCACCTTTGTCCCATGGTCTCTTATCACACCTTTGGTGTTAAGTAGACTACCACCTATGTGGTAGTTAATGGGTACTGAGTTTTTGCAAGGAGGGATGCCAATGCAGTGTCAACATTGAGCTTGAGTCCATGGCTTTGTCACCAGGCATCTGTTGCAGTAATTATGACCCTGTCTCTCTCTCTCTCTCTCTATATATATATATATATATATATATATATATATATATATATATATATATCTATACACACGCATGCATATAAACATCCATTGGTGTACATATAGATATACATATAGGCACATATACAGTCCACCTTTCATGGTGGGAATATCAAGTATGGGAAGGTTGTGAGGTATACAGTTGTGTCATAATATTGCAGTGTTGTGCGGAATGCATTGAAGGTGTTCTCAGCCCATGTAGCTTTAGCAGGCCTCACTGGCTGCAACACTGCAAACCTGACGAATCATACCCACAGCGTTTAACCACCACATGTCATATACCAGCACTGTATGCTGTCTGGTCTGCCACACACTACAACCTACATAGAAATATGCACATAACAACCTTCAACAACATATATATATTCACCTTTCACAAACAGTTGCAGTATGTCCCTTGCTCTATGCACATGTACAGATGTTAATATATCTGGCACAGACAGATCTCTCCGTATGTGTGTGCCATACACACACAAGGACCACACTGTTGTAAGTCCATGTACCTCACGGCTGACCTGTTGGGCCTTGCTGCAACATGAACAGGTGTCACATGTGAGCACACAGTAATATTAGAGGGTGTATATATAGCTGCTAATGCTTAATTAGCATACTAGCCTGGTACAGGTGTTGCCAATGCTAAGCTACACTTTAATATGACTATCATGCATTTGTTACTCTGTCACATCCATGTTTACATAACTGTATGCGCTACTCCCCCAAACAGACATTGTACACACTACTGTACAGAACACAGATAACATGGATCAGATGTTTGACATTTAATGCTGAACTACATATACCACAGTCATATCCCACTGCACACAGCCACACACTGATTTCTACATGGCAGTAGTTATACAGGGCATCTGTGCATAGATTCGTACTGCTGAAACATATGGATGATTCAAACTATGTAGAGTACTCTTCAAAAACATCTACTACATGCCAGTAAATACACATCTGTTACATACCTTTCCTTTGTATGTGTTTGTAGTTGTCAGCTCCATGTGTTTTGCACACTTTGTTTTGTTTATATCTTTTTTTCAAGATATTTTTTTTTATTTTCAGTATATTATAATTTTCAATACATTATTTTTTTCAATATATATTTTTTTCAAAATATATTTTTTCAATATATTTTTTTCAATATATTTTCTTTTTTTCAATATATATTTTTTTCAATATATTTTCTTTTTCTGTATATTTTTTCCAAGATATTTTTTTCAATATATATTTTTTTCAATATATATTTTTTTTCCAATATATTTTCTTTTATATCTTCTTTGTTTCCTGTTGCTATTGCTGTTGTGTCGCTCTGTAATGCTCTCTCTCTCTCTCCCTCTCTCTCCGTACCTGCAATGAAATGATTGCATGTGTGGACAGCTAGTACAGCCTGCTTTTATAGGTATCTGCACATGTGCATGTGATGGCCTCTGTACCAATTGTTGGCCACCATTTGGCAATTGCATGCAGCCTGCTGTGTGGTACTTGCAGTACTCACTGTCATAGCAACCAAATGCTATAAATTGCTAGGTCAGGTAGGCATAGCCCTTTCAGCTTTCCAAAGTGGGGACCATTCTTGTTTGCTGTGGACACCGTTGTGTAAGTCAGAAGGTTGGTGTACCTCTTGTATCTGATGCTAGGGGTGTAGCCAGTGATGTCAATCTTGTACTCAGACCTGAATGTTGCCACTTCCATTACACAGTTGTCAGTGTAGAATTGTACTCACCCCTACAAATGCTAACACAAGATACATGGGAGTATGTAGTTTCTTTTCTACTTATACAATTAGCTGCCATACATACATAGTTATTGAGATGTTTTCATTTGGAACATGAACTGTTTGTGAACTGCTATACTGTGGGTATTAATGTACTCACTTCTACACAGTTTGTGTTTTTTTTTTGTTGACATTAGCACAGAATGATCATGACAACTGGACAATTCCACTACTGAGTATGCCTATCTACATCCTTGCTGGACCTTGAACACACAGGTATTTTGTACATTTGGGTGGGGATTGTCCTGCTATGATACTGTGTGGGGGTTGTAAAGTGCTGCTGTAACATTATTTACTGCTAAAATGGCTGGTTCTGTTATCACAGTCATGTAATGCAATTCCACAACAACTGCTGGTAAAGTTCCACAGAACAGGCTTTGTGTTATGGCATTCCTATCTTTCCTTTACATTCATTCATTCTGATGCATGATATATATATATTTCAGCAACAACCTGCTGTATATCTACTGTGGCCTAGTGGTACTTCATGCAGTCTAGTGTGTCCGGGGTTCGAGACTGACATTGGTGTTTTATTTTGCTGCTGAGCAGAACAAGGGCCCTCGCAT
The DNA here is from genome assembly GCF_019279795.1 of Protopterus annectens. Classification (NCBI taxonomy): domain Eukaryota; kingdom Metazoa; phylum Chordata; order Ceratodontiformes; family Protopteridae; genus Protopterus; species Protopterus annectens. The sequence goes on from NC_056751.1 coordinate 138,951,155, forward strand.
GCAGGGTGACTAAGGCACTTTTAAGCAGTTGTAAGTGGGTTTGCGCGGGTTTGCATAATGCTTAGCAATACTAAGCTAAGCGCACACAAGTGCACACTCGTGCAAACCCGCTGACTACTGCTTAAAAGTGCTTACTTCCACTAACCCCCGCCCTCATTTCTTTGAAAGAAAAGAAAATGGGGAGATAGGAAAGTGGTGAAAAGGGGCACAAAGAGGGAAAGACAGTAGGGAAAACAGCTCGGGATGTGCAGGAAGGGTGTAGGGAAGGTCCATAGCTGCCCATTTCTTTAACAGCAACAGCTGTGCATATACTGGTAATTTGGAGGGAAATTTGAAACCTTCCACCCCTGAGAGAGGGGTGAGGACAACAAAGTATGTCATAGTGCCAATTAAATTTCAGTTTATGCGTCCAGCGGACATGTGTGCAAAATGGGCAGCTATGTATGGGGCGTAATTTTTTTGTGGGAGCAGATTGCCCATTTTTTTTTCAGGTGAGAGTGGAATGTGGGGTAGGGGGAGTAGGTATATTTGGGGAGGTAGGTTGGGGAGGTAAACAGACAAGACAAACAAGACGCATACAGGGGCGGAATATGACACATGGGGTGGGCGAACACCATTGACGGGGAATGATGTTTGGAAATTGAAAGCCCATGAGCCCACAGATGGCAACAGTGGAACTGAGATACCCACCCATGGGCAGTCACCACTGCACCTTCACAGCCCGGAGGGTGGCTGTGCTGGTGGCTGCATAGGAGGGGCAGGCTCACCCATGAGTCACACCACTCTTGCCTCGAGCAGGCATAGGGGATCAACGACTGAATGCTCGATCTCCCTATGACCCACAGCCCAGACAATTCGGAGGGTGATAGGTGGCCCTCCTCCGGTCACGTTTGCAGGGGGGGATGAGCCCCATCCTCTGCAGCACTTCCACCCAAAGGTGGCACAGGGCCAATGGAGGAGGAGGTCCCGGGCTGGGCACCGGACCTGCTGGTGCCAGTTGCCATCGCCAGCTGAGGTGGGACAGGTGGGTCCGCTGGGACCGGCCTTCCCATGCGTTCTATGTTTAGGAGGATTTAACGACAATATGGGTTGGTAACAGCCAAAAGCATTCCACATTAGTTGTACCAGCATTCAGTAATATTCCCATTAACCCAACACACCAGAGTTCCAACAGTTGAACAGCAAGCATAACACATGCATATATAGAACAACAGTGGACATTCCAACAGCATGCAGGATTGATTGGTGGCAACAGGCCACCAAGATTGTGGTGTTTGAACAGGGCACATGCATCAAAGTAAATGCAGATATTTATAAACCAATAGGACATATGTCCCAACAAATGTTTTGAGATTACACATACCCATTGAGGTGTGGAATTGCATTGTTTGTGCACATACAGTAGGATGTAAAAAGATACCTCCATTAACAACTTATATGTACTTATAGTTTACACTACATTCCTATTGACTGCAGGTATATATCCCCTACATGTATTATTACACTAGGCAATGTCCATTAAGTTGTGAAATGGGTAGTTCCTTATATACCTGACCTGTATCTGACATACAAACTGTCCAGGATGCAGATGTTACTGCTACATATTTATATATTTTATTTATATTTATATGTCTACATATCTGGATATGTTCAGGTGACATTATCAGTTATATGTTAACAGCCCCCTACATTTCTAGCAGCACACTGACATTTCTGGGGAACACAATAACAAGCTACTCATGTGCCAGATTTACCTATACATGCCGGCCATGAAACAACAATTGAGGACTGTATATATGCTTAACAGATACTGGCACTTTCTTCATCCACTTTCTATGAGCCTACCCAAGTGTGGGTTGACAGCGCTTAATACAACACTACTATTTCTATACTGCAAGAGTACAACAACATTTCAAAGAAAGTGACACAGACACACTCCAGGAGTTATACCTTTATTAATTACATTGCACACTTTTCTAGTGGCTCTCTCATTTATTTGATATTACAGGGCATGCAGACAACTTATTCAAGATGTATTATACCTTAATTTATGGTTTACGACACTCTTTTTCAGGCTCTCTCACTTATCTTATATAACAATACATGCAGAGAAATTATTCAGGACTTATTATACCTTTATTAATGGGTTACAACACTCTTTTTCAGGCTATCTCACTTATTTTACATAACAGTACATGCAGAGAGGTTATTCAAGTCTTATTATACCTTTATTATTGGGCTACAACACTTTTTGTCAGGCTCTCTCACTTATTTTATATAACAATACATACAGAATAATTACTAACCTGCCTGGTGTGCAGCCTTAGCAGCCTATCTGCATAGGCTTGCTGATTCGCAGCACGGACACCTGCAGCTGTGAAGTAAATGAAGTGATATTGAGACATATACCTATCCATACTATCGACTACAATAGCAATTCTTACATACTTCATTCCATGGCTACCTACACAGTAGTGAGGCATTTTCTATCCCATGAGCCTCCTGTATCCATTGGTTCAGTTGGTCCTGCTTGCGTCTCTTCAGGTCTGCATGGTAGTGTCTGACCTGCTCACCAGTCCAAGCGACACCTGTGGCACTGGTGAGTTCATGTGCAAGATGGTTCCAGGCTTCCACTTTGTATTCCGTGCCCTGGAACTGGCCCTGCAGGAGTCTGGCATCATGATGATGGACGAGGAGCCAAACCATCATTTTTGACTCCTCAATGCCCCACCATTGCACTTGAAAGCGAGAGCCCTCTCCAACACCAGCCATTGCTGCCTGCAGATGGGAGCTACAACCAGTTACGGCAAGTATTCCCACCTATGGAGCTTAAATATGCCTCATTTCCCGCACTTATTTGTGATTGGCTGGATTTGAAGATTCCCAGCTGAGTGCACACCTGCTTAGCACTGGGTAAACTTTGATTAATATGTATATGTGTGTTGACAGTCCATCAACATCAAATGCTGTCATGGCTTAGTGGTTCAGTACTTTGATTATGGTGCACACTATCCCCGGTTCGAGGCCTGTCATTGCTTGTTATTTTACTACTGGCCTGACTGGCTAGGAGGTGTGGCTGTGTTTAGCCGACTTTGCTCAACTTTGCCCAACGTTGCTCTATGTTTACTGACGTTGCCCGACGTTGCGCTAGTTAGCGCGGAGCACAGCTATGCGCAAACATATATTGCTTGCGCTAGTTGGCGTGATGCGCAGCTCCACGCAAAGCTATTGTGCTAGTTAAAGCACTGCTAAGCTATGAGTAATTATACTTAAATATGCTTAATACTGGTAAACTTTGCTTAGCAGTGCTTCATACTGCTTAAGATACATTACTTATATATTTATCAGTATGCATGACCATTTCACCTTCTGATATATATATATATATATATATATATATATATATATATATATATATATATATATATATATATATATATAAAATATCATTCACTACTACATAGGCCATTTCAATGCATTTTACTAATATTTAAAAGGTAAATGTCAGGAATTATTTGTATGCACAAATTTACTACAGAAAATGGGAAGGGGAGTGGTGGGACTCAAACCGGGATTGCCTCCTCTTTGTGAGAAGGCTCTACCACTACGCTATTGCTATCTGGCTTAATTTACATATAAGTAGTTTGTTATCCTCTTCGATGTCTGAACTGCTAACTGTAGCTAAGCAATGGGCAAACCCGCGCACAGACGTGCAAATACGGGCAGCTATATCGGGAATGATAAAAACAAAAAAGGTTTTACATTTTATATTTGTACAGGGGTTTGGAATGTGGGGGAGTGTAGTGTTGGGGATATATACATTTGAGCGGACTCACTCATGTCTGGTGACATTTGCAGTTTAGGCACTTGCAGGGGTGTGGATATTTGGACTGCTTGGCAGCCTGACACGCTGCCTGGACTCGTGCATGCTCCGTGTTAGCCTTAGAGTTGAGTCAGTGCACCCTCATGCATATGCATGACGCGCTGACATCATACTCTTAGACTGCAGTCTCTGAGTAAGACTTAGTTAGTCTTATACGGAGGATTAGTGAATCCCGGCCATTATTATTTTCAATAGGTGTCATGTGATGTTTTACATTCACAAATATAAAATGATTTTGCCACTTAGATAAAGCCGGTGTACTAAAAAATCAAGTAAAATAAAACACAATATAAAGTAAAGTGGCGCCAGACACTGGATACTTAAACACCAGGAAATTTATTGCAGCTTGTTAGTACTAGACTTTCACCAATACAGGCTTCTTCAGGTAACAGTCAACACATGACTTAAATACAAAAAGGAAAAGATCATGTGACTTTACCTTTAAAGAGGTAACACACAAAAAAGACTAATACATAAATCAATACTTTACACATACTAAGAATACTAAAAAATATGAATATCTGCATGTAACTAAAAAATATATGTTAAAACTTTGACATCTATATGTATATCAAAATTATTTAATTTAATTTCGTTTATCTTTCAGAACTGGCTTTATTGTCATACTTTCATCTTTCATTGACACCAGGTGGGCAGAGTGTTTTAAAATGTATTATCCACTTATTTTCAATAATTTCTGTGTGTTTTTTCAGGTCACCACCTCTTAAGCTTTCCTGTATATTTTGTAAAATAAGAAAGCAAAATTCATGAGCTGTGTCTGTTTAATATGCCTGTAAAATGCATTTGTGTCTTGCTGCCTTCTTATGTCAGATATATGCTCGCAAATTCTATCTTTGAACTTTCTATTTGTTTTACCTATATATAAGGTGTCAGGCATTTTCCCATGTATATTATATTTTTAGTTTTATATGTCCCATGGCATCGAAGATACAATGGTTTTAGACTAACTGGATGCTTAAAAGTTGTTTCAATAGAGACATTCTCAATTCTCAATAGAGAATTCATAAATTCCAATGCCCTGGATCAACTAATCCATAGTCCCACCAGGGGCTCCAATATCCTAGACCTGGTCATTACCAACATGGCAAATCAATGCTCCATACCTATGGTCACCCCCTCATTAGTCAGGTCTGACCATAAGCTAATCACCCTTAACATCCACATCCCACCCCCACCCCCCAGTAAAGAAACCACCATAAAAAACTTCTCCAAAGCCAACTTCATGCTACTCAAGTCAGAAGTGACAAACTTCATGACACCCATGCAGACGGGAACTGAAAGTTCAACTGCTGAATCCTACACTAAGGCACTGTACGAGCACATCCACTCATGCATGAATCGTGCCATCCCAAATAGAACCAAAATGCTCTCATCCAAAAAAAGGAAGCCAATCTGGTGGTCTCCTGCCATAAACAAACTGTACAACAAAAGGAAGAAACTTTTGCAGAAAAGAGGAAAATCCCAGGATGCAAAAAACTCCCTTACTAGCCTCAGTAAGAAACTGAGATGCCTCATAAAATCCTCCAAAGCTAGTTATGAAAATAAAATTGCCAAAGATTCTAAAGACAACCACAAAGCATTCTATAACTATGTCAAGAATCTAAATGGCAATGCTCAGATCTGCTCTGAGCTAAAACAGAATGGCAATAAATATACTGATCCAAAGGATATTGCCAATATCCTGGCAGATCGATTCAGTGCCAACTTCACCCCCCTCTCACCCCCTAAATGGCCCATCTCAATACCGGAAGACTGATTGCCAAATTCCAGTAATAACGGCCACACAGGTACAAAACGCACTCTCTAAAGCCAAGAATACAGCATCCATGGGACCAGATGACATCCCGGGCTGTGTACTACATGAACTACAATATGAACTGGCACCTCACCTAAGTGTCATGTTTAATCATAGCCTCACCTCAGGTTTTGTGCCCACTGAGTGGCGCAGAGCTACAGTTATCCCAATCCACAAGGGGGGATCCACCTTGGATCCTGGAAACTACCGTCCCATCAGTCTGACAAGCCTTATCTCCAAGGCCATGGAGCGTATTATCATGGAACTTATAAACAAAGACATTGGCAACCTTCAAACACTGGACCCCACCCATTTTGGGTTTGTGAAGGGCCGATCTTGTCTCCTGAACCTGATTGACTTCTTTGAATCAGTCTCCAGAGCCATGGACAAGGGAAAGGTGGTCCACACAGCCTATCTAGACCTTGCCAAGGCCTTTGACACCATCCCCCACTCTGGAATCATAGATAAACTTACTAAGTTGGGTATTAATCCCTATGTCACCCAATGGGTTGCTAAATGGCTTACTGATAGAACCCACACTGTAAAAGTAGCTGACTCCAAATCCAGCTCCAGACAAGTGACAAGTGGAGTACCTCAGGGTTCAGTCCTGGGGCCACTCTTGTTTGGCATCTACTTCTCTGAAGTACAGGTCAACACTAAGGGACTCTGGCTAACAAAGTTTGCAGATGACTGCAAACTGGGAGCCATTATTGAATCCCCAAATGATGTGGATACTCTACAAAAGGGCCTTACAGAAACAGATGCTTGGTGCCAGAGCCATGGGCTCAAGCTCAATGCCAAGAAATGTATTGTTATCCCCTTTGGGAAAAACATGTATCCATGAATTACCATATAGGTGGCAGTACACTAAACACAGAAAGTGTGATAAGAGACTTAGGGACACAGGTGGACAGTGGTCTCACCTTCGATAACCACATCGCCACAACAGTCAGGAAATCCTTCTATGTGGCACACCTCATCACGAAGGGCTTTTCATCCAGAAAAAAGAAGGTCGTTGTCCCACTGTACTCATCCCTCATTAGACCCATTATAGAATACAACGCCCCATTTGGTATGTACCTCTCAAGACATCTGCAACAACTGGAAAGGCCTCAGAAATACCTCACTAAAAGAATCACAGGCCTAAAGCAGATGCCCTATGCTGACCGCCTTAAAAAACTCCAGCTATACTCTGTCGCATATCGTCTACTCAGAGGCGATCTCTGCTTAACATACAAGGCCATGTCAAACCCAGAGCTGTTGGACATGCTACACTTAAAGAAATCCCAATCCCTCAGAGCTACACGCTCCAGGGATCTAAACCTTGTCATCACAATAAACAAAACATGCTGGAGGGATAGGTTCCTGACCCAGAGACTCCCAGACTCTGGAATAGATTGCCCATACATGTCAAGCAGAGTGCCTCTTTGGACCTCTTCAAGAGGAACCTTGACGTTTGGATGGGAGAAAGGAAATTCACCCCAGGGATCACGTCAGTCACCCTGCTAGACAGGGGTCCAGGAAAGTAAATAATGTGGGAAGAAATAGCCAGGGAATTGTTATGGCTAGGCTTGTATAGGCCCTAGGGCTGATAGCCTAGTACCAGCCTATGAACCTATGAACCTATACCTGCAGTATTGACAATTGTTACATTTTTGGGTTCCATAATTAGATATAGATGGTGTGTTTAGATATGTCTCCTGTTCCTTATAGCATAAGATTTTTTTTTAATTTCTAGACTTTTTATACCCAAAGGTTAACTTATCTACTCCTATGTCTTTAAAAGTAGTAATACATTGCAACATGTACCAGTATTTTTAATAATATCCTGTATTTGATGAATATGAACATCATAGGGTGGAACACATCTAAATAAAGCTGTTCTTTTTGTCCTTAACTTTATTATTATTTTTTAATGAAGTAATGTGATTATCAGAAAATATAAGTTTAATGCTATATTGCTGTATTTGTGTTAATATATTCATTATATTATGTTCCTTACAGACTCTTTTTAGAAAATCGTTGTCCATGTTATTAAACTGTATAGCCATGTTTTCTTTTCTCGTATTCAGTCTAGCAACACTGGTAAACTGATTTTTCACTATATTTTTAAAAACATGAGGAGGATGCATACTACTCTTGTGCAGATATGTATGACTATTTACCTGAAGATGCTTGTATTGGTGAAAGTCTAGTGCTAGGAAGCTATAATAAATTTCCATGCTGTTTATCTTTTACATCAACCAGAACTACTACCAATTCAAGAAGATGAGACATTGGTTTAACATTTCATCTGAGGAGCGTAATACCCCCGTATGGTGCACTGCAGTGTCAGCAATCAATCTACCTGGTGTTGGAATAGAACCCACATCCTCCTACACTAAATGCAAGTGTGCTACCCAGTGTGCAACTTGCACTACAGTATGCCAATGGACTGAAGACACCTAAGAAGGCACACCAATCTTTATTGATTAGACACTACCAGCAGTTCTTCCCTAGCTACCAGTATCACTATGAATAATTTGTAGTTGTTATTTAATGTAGAAATCAGATTATATAAGGAAATCATCTCCAAATCCCTACTATCCTTAGGACTTATGAAATTATTGCTTGTTTCTAACAAGGGGTGTCCCTTACTTCTATTATATTATTAGCTGGTCTCACAATCTGTGGAGCTATAACATCTTCCTCTAATAAATACAACCTGAGGAGCAATCAATCAGGACTAGGTGTTTTATTCATAAACAAAAAATCCAGTACCCTGACCAGCTCCTCTTTTGTAGTTAGAGGTATCAATACTGCAGTCTGATCAGGATCAATCTAGAAACACTCTCTGGTACTACATATTGAACCAATCTCTTTCTCCAGCACTTTGGGTACATGTATCTCATGTATAGGCTCTATAAAATTCAAAAAACTCATGCATAATTTCCCATGAGATAATTGGAAATATGCATTGCCCTACATCTTAACCTACCAATTATTTTATTAGATTGCTCCTGTTGGAGCTTCAAAGCTAAGAATATTTTCACAACATTTTTTTTATTTCAAAGGGGGGTTATTTCCACCAGGTTACTACTGTGACAATGAGCACAGCTTGTGACCATCTTTATGTCAACATTGCCATGGCCATCTGGGAAAATAATTAGTGATGTTAAGTGTTATAAGGACATTAGTGAGAAACATTGGAAGGTCTTGACCACTGATAACACTATCAGAAACATAGAAGATAATAGACCTAAGTTTATTTACAAGAATATGAAATCTTTGTGATGATGTCTTTGAGTTCCTAAAAAGATCAGAAATGTAACAGCTAATAAATGTATGATGCCATGTGGACATTGTAAATGTTGCCAATATATAGATAGCAGTGGTGAGTTTAAACATCCTGACCAGGGCAAAACATACAGGTTTAGTGTTTTTGCTACATGTGAGACTGCTCATGTGGTTTATTCAGCTTATTGCCCCATATGTTTTAAATTCTATGTGGGTAAGACTGATAGGACCCTTAGGGAAAGAATTAAAGAACATTATTACCACATGAGCAAGGGTGATAATATGAGTGCACTCTCCAAACATATATTAAGAAGTGATACATCACATTATTTTAGATTTATGGTACTAGGACGTGTATTTGAAGACATCAGGAAAGGTGATATTACTAACCTAACTAAACAAGCAGAGTCCAAATGGATAATTAGATTAAGGGGGGATTTCGGGCATGGCCTTAATGATAGAGTACCTATCAGACCTAAGCTCAAAGCTAGACCTTTGAGTAAGAAGTGAATACATAGGTGCTCTTTTTATTACTATCCTTATTTGATATTGTTTGATTTTATTATATATATATATATATATATATATATATATATATATATATATATATGTATACTTTATTTTTTATTTTTATAATGAGATATATTTTTGCTACATCCTTATACATACATATATATATATATATATATATATATATATATATATATATATATATATATATATATATATATATATATATATATATTTATATACTCATATCCATATGGAGTTTTCTGGATGTATTTTGCTTTTTATTTATGATATTTATGAATAGTTGCAGTTTTGTTTTTCATGTAATAATGCTTTAAAATGAAAAGTTTTTATGTGAGCTTTTTACTATTAGTGTACCCTTTAATATTGATTGTGGTTAGTCATGATGTGTTGAATTAGGTATTTAATGGACTTAGTTTGTTGTGTCATTATACATTGGATGAAGTAGCTCTGCTACGAAAGCGCTTATGTACTTGTCTTTTTATATTAAATGGAAGTTATACTGGAATTCCTTGCTGTTCTCAGATCCTTTTGTGTTTTCTTTGTTCTATACATTTTCTTTCTTATTGGACTCGAGTTCTGGTGTTGGTCCATGGTTTGTGTTTCTACTGAGGCTACTCATTAATATGTTGTCCTAAGTATCAGCAAGCAGATATTCTATGTTTCCTCCAGTTTTGGGTAACAATGCTTTTACCTTGAACAAATAGGTGGATACCACACTAACACATTTAGATCTATGGTGTTGCCCTGTTTATTCATGTGCAGCTAATAAAATTAAGATGGCCATCAAAAGGAATTGGAACTTAGTTTTTCGGCAGGGTGTGAAATGACGTTGGGTGATGAACTAATTTTTTTTTTGTTAAGAGGAGTAAAAATATCAAAGAAATCTTGGCATATGGAATAAATGGCCATCAGTGCATTGCTAAGCAGAGTCTAAATGTGGACTCTGTAAACACTTTATGTATATTCATGAAGGTCCTTGTTTTGCTCTCCTTAGCTATGACAGTGATATAGGCTGTCCAGGATATTTTAACTACAACACTAAGGAGGTTGTTTAATTTGTTTCATATTTGTATTTAGGCAAAAATGAAAGGAAATAAAGTACCAGAATATATTAGGGAAAAAACAGCAATATTGCTCTTTAAAAACACCCAACTAGGTCTCAGGATTTGAAAAAAATATATATTTTTTAGTCTGGAAAAAGCTGACAGAAATACATAAGGGTGCCATTGGGATGACAGATTGGAAATGGGGGAGCTGGTGTGGCAACTTTGGTTGAATGCCACATACAGCCCTGGTCTTAATGATCAATTTTCCATATTTAATGCCCAGAAGTTAAGATCTGCTAAGTATAAATTAATTTATTTTATAACATTTATTTTATTTCCATTTCTGGTATGTTTCTTTTTTCATGCTTTTATTGTTGGTTTTAAAATACATATCATTATATATAAAAACAAAAACAAAAGAATCTTGATTACTGCTCACACATCCTGAGTTCTTGGCTCAATCATACATGTATATTTCAGCAGGGAACTTGGAGTGTACCATCTGCGATGCTGTTTAGGGCCACTGCATTAATATACATGTATATTTTAGCAGGGAACTTGGAGTGTACCATTTACGATGCTGTTTAGGGCCACTGTATTATTCACTTAAGGCCTAAAGTGGATTGCTGTTCTATTTGTTATTTTCTGTCGTCTTATAATAGCAGTGCTAGCACAGTTTACAACCTTTAAACAATGTTTATTTTATTACTGTCTGGGATTCTCTCCTATAGGTAATTGGTTATACTCTTAGCAGCTGCTCTCAGCCAAATTTAATTTGTTCCACTCCTCTCTGCAAACTTTTCTACATTCAGTTTGTTTGCTGTGAATCTGTAACTGTCTGAGGAAACTCATCTGTAGATTCATAGTGGTTTGCATTACTTTACTTCTTCTAAACAGCTCTGCTGTAACTGCAGTGTGGAGTAGCATATACTTTGTACTTCCAAAGCATGTGTTAGACTAGTGTTCCTATTACATAACATTATTCCACTGACAAAACTGATAAAAACTCCTCCTGTTGGTGTTGGAGCTGTTTCCCGCTATGCTTCCTCCCCACACCTGATTCCCCAGTCACCCCTCATGGCATAACATTTATAGGACCTGTTCTCCACTCAGAACTCCATTTACTTCTCAATGTCTTAAAGGCGTACACTTAATATAGACATACACAGGACACAGCAATAAACACACAATTCCTAAACCATCAGTCTGCATTTAAGCACTTTAACTTTCTTTTGTCTCTTATATTTACTAATTAACCACAGTGTCCACGACTTACATCATCCACCTCAGCCATCAACTGCTAACTCTCCTATATTCATACCCCAGTGTTCTAGCTCCCCTTTCTCTGACATCTCTCTCTGCAAAGCTACACAACATACTTCACTAAAATATTACTGAATCCTTACTCCTTCTGTTTTATCACCTTACCATACATCATTCAGTCTTGTACAAATTTCTTCCAGTATGTGCTCCACCTCTAGCCATTCAAAGCACCCAACTTCATTGTTAATCACTGTCAGCATATACAAAGACTTACCTGATTTTTACTTCAAATTCAAATTACTAAACCCTCACACCTACCACACAAAAATAAAATTAACTGCTATAGTTAAAGCAAAACAGGCTTACCAATCATATCCATTTTCTCTCTCTTACATTCTTTGGGGATATTCATGCCAGCCCTGGCCTCCCCTCCCATCCTGTCTTCTCAGTAGCCTCCAAAACCCATCCCAAGCCAAACCTCACCTGCTACTCAGCCCACCCATCTCCTTTCAAAGCATGGACCACTCTTACTCTATCATCACCAAAACCATTAAAACCCAACCCGTCTATTTCAAACTCACCCAAACAGCTTAAATGAATTTTCTTAAATACTCGTAACATCCATAATAAAATTTCAGAACTCCATGCTTAGATCTCCCAGAATATACCAGGTATTTTTACCATAAAATGAAAAATGGCTAAAAACCCATATACTTGACTCTGAAATATCATTTCCTGGTTATAATTTCATCAGGGCTTAATAGAACAAAAAAGGTGGTGGAGAGCTTTCCTGTACCTTGACTATCTTTAAAATCATACCCTATAATATCCATTTTCCCAAATTCCATAATGATGAACTTTTCATGCCCCACCTTAAACTAAATAACCATAAGCAACTATGCATAATAGTAGTCTATATTCCCTCAGGTAATAATGCTACAAATATGTATAATAGTACACTATATTCCCTCAGGTAATAATGCTACAACTATGTATAATAATACTCTATATTCCCTCAGGTAATAATGCTACAACTATGTATAATAGTACTCTATATTCCCTCAGGTAATAATGCTACAACTATGTATAATAGTACTCTATATTCCCTCAGGTAATAATGCTACAACTATGTATAACAGTACTCTATATTCCCTCAGGTAATAATGCTACAACTATGTATAATAGTACACTATATTCCCTCAGGTAATAATGCTACAACTATGTATAATAGTACTCTATATTCTCTCAGGTAATAATGCTACAACTATGTATAATAGTACTCTATATTCCCTCAGGTAATAATGGTACAACTATGTATAATAGTACTCTATATTCCCTCAGGTAATAAAGCTACAACTATGTATAATAGTACTCTATATTCCCTCAGGTAATAATGCTACAACTATGTATAATAGTACTCTATATTCCCTCAGGTAATAATGCTACTACTATGTATAATAGTACTCTATATTCCCTCAGGTAATAATGCTACGACTATGTATAATAGTACTCTGTATTCCCTCAGGTAATAATGCTACAACTATGTATAATAGTGCTCTATATTCCCTCAGGTAATAAAGCTACAACTATGTATAATAGTACTCTATATTCCCTCAGGTAATAATGCTACAACTATGTATAATAGTACTCTATATTCCCGCAGGTAATAATGCTACGACTACGTATAACAGTACTCTATCCTGTCTTCTCAGTAACTGCCAAAACCCATCCCAAGCCAAACCTCACCTGCTACTCAGCCCACCCATCTCCTTTCAAAGCCTGGACCACTCTTACTCTACCATCACCAAAACCATTAAAACCCAACCCGTCTATTTCAAACTCACCCAAACAGCTTAAATTAATTTTCTTAAATACTCGTAACATCCATAATAAAATTTCAGAACTCCATGCTTAGATCTCCCAGAATATACCAGGTATTCTTACCATAAAATGAAAAATGGCTAAAAACCCATATACTTGACTCTGAAATATCATTTCCTGGTTATAATTTCATCAGGGCTTAATAGAACAAAAAAGGTGGTGGAGAGCTTTCCTGTACCTTGACTATCTTTAAAATCCTACCCTATAATATCCATATTCCCAAATTCCATAATGATGAACTTTTCATGCCCCACCTTAAACTAAATAACCATAAGCAACTATGCATAATAGTAGTCTATATTCCCTCAGGTAATAATGCTACAACTATGTATAATAGTACTCTATATTCCCTCAGGTAATAATGCTACAAATATGTATAATAGTACACTATATTCCCTCAGGTAATAATGCTACAACTATGTATAATAATACTCTATATTCCCTCAGGTAATAATGCTACAACTATGTATAATAGTACTCTATATTCCCTCAGGTAATAATGCTACAAATATGTATAATAGTACACTATATTCCCTCAGGTAATAATGCTACAACTATGTATAATAATACTCTATATTCCCTCAGGTAATAATGCTACAACTATGTATAATAGTACTCTATATTCCCTCAGGTAATAATGCTACAACTATGTATAATAGTACTCTATATTCCCTCAGGTAATAATGCTACAACTATGTATAATAGTACTCTATATTCCCTCAGGTAATAATGCTACAACTATGTATAATAGTACACTATATTCCCTCAGGTAATAATGCTACAACTATGTATAATAGTACTCTATATTCCCTCAGGTAATAAAGCTACAACTATGTATAATAGTACTCTGTATTCCCTCAGGTAATAATGCTACAACTATGTATAATAGTACTCTATATTCCCTCAGGTAATAAAGTTACAACTATGTATAATAGTACTCTATATTCCCTCAGGTAATAATTCTACAACTATATATAATAGTACTCTATATTCCCTCAGGTAATAATGCTACAACTATGTATAATAGTACTCTATATTCCCTCAGGTAATAATGCTACAACTCTGTATAATAGTACTCTGTATTCCCTCAGGTAATAATGCTACAACTATGTATAATAGTACTCTATATTCCCTCAGGTAATAATGCTACAACTATGTATAACAGTACTCTATATTCCCTCAGGTAATAATGCTACAACTATGTATAACAGTACTCTATATTCCCTCAGATAATAATTCTACAACTATGTATAATAGTACTCTATATTCCCTCAGTTAATAATTCTACAACTATGTATAATAGTACTCTATATTCCCTCAGGTAATAATGCTACAACTATGTATAATAGTACTCTATATTCCCTCAGGTAATAATGCTACAACTATGTATAATAGTACTCTATATTCCCTCAGGTAATAATGCTACAACTATGTATAATAGTACTCTATATTCCCTCAGGTAATAATGCTACAACTATGTATAATAATACTCTATATTCCCTCAGGTAATAATGCTACAACTATGTATAATAGTACTCTATATTCCCTCAGGTAATAATGCTACAACTATGTGTAATAGTACTCTATATTCCCTCAGGTAATAATGCTACAACTATGTATAATAGTACACTATATTCCCTCAGGTAATAATGCTACAACTATGTATAATAGTACTCTATATTCCCTCAGGTAATAATGCTACAACTATGTATAATAGTACTCTATATTCCCTCAGGTAATAATGCTACAACTATGTATAATAGTACTCTATATTCCCTCAGGTAATAATGCTACAACTATGTATAATAGTACTCTATATTCCCTCAGGTAATAATGCAACAACTATGTATAATAGTACTCTATATTCCCTCAGGTAATAATGCTACAACTATGTATAATAGTACTCTATATTCCCTCAGGTAATAATGCTACAACTATGTGTAATAGTACTCTATATTCCCTCAGGTAATAATGCTACAACTATGTATAATAGTACACTATATTCCCTCAGGTAATAATGCTACAACTATGTATAATAGTACACTATATTCCCTCAGGTAATAATGCTACAACTATGTATAATAGTACTCTATATTCCCTCAGGTAATAATGCTACAACTATGTATAATAGTACTCTATATTCCCTCAGGTAATAATGCTACAACTATGTATAATAGTACTCTATATTCCCTCAGGTAATAAAGTTACAACTATGTATAATAGTACTCTATATTCCCTCAGGTAATAATGCTACAACTATGTATAATAGTACTCTATATTCCCTCAGGTAATAATGCTACAATTATGTATAATAGTACTCTATATTCCCTCAGGTATTAATGCTACAACTATGTATAATAGTACTCTATATTCCCTCAGGTAATAATGCTACAACTATGTATAATAGTACTCTATATTCCCTCAGGTAATAATGCTACAACTATGTATAATAGTACTCTATATTCCCTCAGGTAATAATGCTACAACTATGTATAATAGTACTCTATATTCCCACCGGTAATAATGCTACAACTATGTAAAATAGTACTCTATATTCCCTCAGGTAATAATGCTACAACTATGTATAATAGTACTCTATATTCCCTCAGGTAATAATGCTACAACTATGTATAATAGTACTCTATATTCCCTCAGGTAATAATGCTACAATCCTAGAAAACATCATGAAGTGGATCTCATATACACTCTCTAATGAAAAGATAATCCTAGGTGATGTAAATTTTGATTGGCAGATTATCTCCACAAAATATCCGTCAACCAGCCGAAACCTAGTTTGGATTGACTCAACTCATTTCCTCTCTCACACATTATAACTATCCCAAAAACAGTGGCCCAATTCTCAACTGGATATTGGTGTCTGATTCCACTAACTATGTTTCCAGTGGCAACCTCGTTGACTTCCCCAGTGATCACCTCCTTATATATGCAAACAGTCTCGGTACTCATCATGTCAAACAACACTTACTTAGAATGTCCTGTAACCTCACTAGTTTTAACCCTGATACATTTACCAGAATTCTAAGCTCCTTTAACTGCTATATCCTGAAAAATATTCCACTCAATGGAGTTGTACACAAATATAACTCCCTTTTCCTGAAAATCCTCACTAGTTTGGCTCCAACTAGAACAGAAAGAATAAACAATAACCATACCCCTTGGTTAAGCAGGCACCTAATGTATGAAGGAGACAGGGCTTGGAAAGAATGGTTAATATATAGATCTCCCCAAAACCTATAGTACTTTAAAGAACTATGTAACTATAGTAAAAGGAAGATTATCATAGACAAAAATCTACGTCAGTAACCCCTTACTAAATCAGTCTTCCAACCCTAAGATATTCTCGTCTTCATCCTGGAACATCCACCACTCCTAATCCTGCCCCAGACATCACTCCCCCTGAAATAGCTGTTCAATTTAACACACATTTTATAGAAAACATTAAAGCCCTTACTAAAGATTTTCCACCTAACCGTCCTGACATACCATCTTCCCAGACAGCAACCCCCCCCATTTCACCCTAAAACCCATTCCAGACTCCTACATCAAATAGCTACTTCTTGAACTGAAACTCTGTTCTCCTTCAGTAGATAATCTCCCAGAAGAGTATTTCAAGCTGGCTGCCAGTTCCATAGCCTATCCTGTATATTTTCTAATTAACGGATCTATCAAGGAATCATATGTTACTTCTCTATGGAAAAAAATCTTCAATATCCCCCTTCATAAAGGAAGAACCTCATGTGATATAGCCAATTTCAGACCTATTGCCATATTATCCTCTATGTCAAAAATTCTGCAGAAGTGCATTCACAAGCAACTTGTTCAACATATTCTTAGAGAAAAGCTCCTGACCCCCCACACAGCATGGTTTTAGACCCACTCATAACACTACCACAGCCTTATTAATTTTTACATATACTATTAACAAAGCCAGAGGTAAAGGCAAACTTGTTTTATCTGAGTTCCCTGATCTCTCTAAAGCTTTTGATCTAACTCTTCTATCTATTCTCCTCTCTCAGGCTATCTTCACAACCCAGATACCAGTGTGTTAAATGGCTCTCCACTTTTCTCCCTTCCTTCCTGTCAATACTGGTGTGACACAGGGCTGTATTCTCAGCCCTCTACTCTTTAATTTATTCACTAACAATTTACATAGATATTGTCAACAAGCTGCCCTCACACATACTCTGATGATTCATCTCTAATATGCATTTCTGACAACCTAATACATTTTCAGAGAATTTATCAAGACACATTGAACTCTGTTGAAAGTTGGCTACAGGATAATTCCCTGATAATAAATCCCCAAAAACTAAATTACAACTCCTTTTTCCAAAATCCTATTTCCATGAAAAAATGTCTTCCTTAAATAATGCTACAATTGAAATTACCCCAAATACAAAACTGCTTGGTGTGACAATCAATGACAATCTTAAGTTTGATTTTCATATACACAACAACATCAAGAAAACCCATCAGACACTAGGGCCCCTACACAGAGTAAAGAAATTCCCTACAAACTGCCAAGTTAACTCTAGCTACCACTTACCTCTTACCCTCTGTCCTCTATGGAACTCTGGCTATGACCAGCCTACAAGCCTCATGTAGTTCTAAATTTGAACAGTGCTATAACAAAGTTGCTAGAATCACTTTCAAGAAACCTTACCAATCCCCACTGTTTAGCACTAAAAACATTTAACTAGCTCTAGCTTCCACACCACTCAGCTTACCTTAAACCATAAAATTATCCATACCCCATTCACCTGTCCAGCAATTAGATCCTTACTCCAATACTATCTTCCAAATCATTCCATTCAGTCAAATAAACAACTGCTTACCATCTACAAACCACAAAAGGCTGCTGGAGTCAGGCTGTATTCCAACAGTGTAGCTAGAACTTGGAATAAAATTCCTACTTCAGTCAGGTCTATCACATACCTTCATCTTTTCAAACCATTACTAAAAGACTTTGTCTCTGCCTCCTGGCTTTGTCCTTGCTCCTTATCTGGGACATAGCTGTCTAACACCCTTTATCACCTTTCTTATACTTTCCTTTAAATCACTAGATCATTTTACTCGCTTATCCCCTTCTAATACCTCACTTTATTGTACTTCTTAAACTACTATACCTACTTCTAATTAGCACAACATAATTACTATTCTAGCACTGCGTCTCTGTTTGCACTCAAACATGCTTATCTCCTCTAATACCTCATTCTATTGTATTTCTTAAATTACTCCTGCCGATCCTATACTCCATTCTTCTGTCTGGAAAGTCTCAGTACAAAGCTTGCAGATTTAATGTTTGTGAATATCAAAACACATTTTATTATACTGACTATTATGCTAAGTATTCACTGAAAAATTTGTTATTAAATATTGATTGTCTTAAATGTGATACCTTGGAGCTTTTCTCCCCAGGCCCCAACTGAAAAAGGGCACATATGCATACCTATTAACCGTACTGAATTCCTCAGTATTTACTGGTTTTGATGGCAAAAAAATGGGGTGTCATGAATTCCCAAGTGACCTCTTTAATTCACGATTTTTCTTTTTTTTTTGGGGGGGGTACAACTTTATATTTATTACTGAGGTCACCACGCATCGCCAGCATATCCTGCAATGTCATCAACATGCAGGGGGCATGCGTGATGGCATAAGCTCCGTGAGGCAGCTGTAGACTGCCTGTATCAGACAACTCCATTGGAGAGACAGATCTGGACATAATTTTTGGATTAATACCAGCAGCAGAAGCAGCAGCAGCCAGTGCAGTGGAGCTGTGAGTGACTGTGCACGTCATCATCATTACAACAAGTGAAAGCTCTATGCATTCACCCATGTCTGCAGCAGGTCAGGATGAGAAAATTCATAACCTCGACCAGCTAAGTAAAAACTAAAAAAGCAATTAAAAAAAAAGAAAAAAACTTATGTATGCCAGACCAGCATATTTGTAGCAGAAAGTGCAGCAAAGGAATCGGAAACAATTCTGCAATCTGCTTAGTACTGGTAGCAGGTAGTGACGTGGTGCTTTCATGTGAATGATGTGTGTGTGTGTGTGTGTGTGTGTGTGTGTGTGTGTGTGTGTGTGTGTGTGTGTGTGTGTGCGCGTGTGTGTGTGTGTGTGTGTGCGTGTGTGTGTGTGTGTGTGTGTGTGTGTGTGTGTGTGTTTGTGTGCATGGGTCTGTATCTAGCTAGGTGGTCTCAAAAGGGCGATACACAGGGAATCAAGGATCTGGGTGCATGTGTGTGTGTGTGTGTGTGTGTGTGTGTGTGTGTGTGTGTGTGTGTGTGTGTGTGTGAGATGGATTTTTGCCTCATATTTTGGTTCTGTTGTTCCTCATAAAATCAGTGGTTTTCTGGACTGTTGTGGCAGTAAGGATCGAATTTACTAAATAATGACAGCCATTTAGGTTTTAAAACCACATTTCCTTCAGAAAATGCATGGCAACACCAGACCTTTATTCTAGCAACTTTCTAAATTTCTAAGAGGAATATTTAAAATGTGATCCTCACTATTTTTGGGGCTTTGTTCCTCCATTATTTTTGTCTTTGTCCAGATTTTTTTATGCTAACAGATTGATAGCTATGCCACAGATGCTGCAACAATCGACAAGCCTATTAAAGCCCCCACTGAAGGTCTAGCTTATCTTTTAGTCTAGGGACCACTATGGAGTGGGGAAAAGGGACAGAGTGGACCTAGTTGTCCTCAGACTGTGAAACAACACTGTGTAGCACCAGTGTGATGTCACCTTGGAAATGTCACTGGATTTCTTAATCTTTAACCTAGCAATTTTCCCTTGGTAATCTGGCAGCATGCCCCCAAACTGAATGCACATGATACTCGCTCGTAATGCATGTGTACTTCTGCACATGGGAAGTCCCCCACTACAATCATGAGCATTGCTTGATGCATCCAGGTGTATACTGAAACCGTAATGCATTATTTATATGCCTTTGCTATGAGTGATCGAATTAGCTGTTTAGTCTACATCCTTCCTGATGGATGACTGACTCAGTCCCACCACATCTCTTCAGTGACTCCTCTAGTGCCTGGTTTTCTCATTGTTGCTGGACCAGTGGGGTTATGGTCAGGGCTTTATATTTCTACACCCATGTCAAAAGTGCATAACTGCTTACCTCCTTTGCATAAATGCTGTTCTTGATTCATTAATGGATCAGAGAGAAATGATTATTAGAACTCAATTTTACATGCTCATACTGGCTCAGAGAGCTGGCTGCTAAATGTCCTCGCCTGACACTTACTCATTACTGATCCATTTATTAATAACTGTGTATGATTCCACAGTATCAAAGTTAACAGCTGGATTCTTCTGCTGTATAACTGGATATACAATAGCATTATGTTTAGCTCACTGCTGCTAATGGTGACCTGAGAATAATTACTTTTGATTAGTTCTTTATGTAAACTTAATGACTTGGAAATTATAGTTTAGCTCTCCAATGTTCTTGCACATTATATTAAAACAGAAACACATTATTTCTAATCATAATTTTCTTTTCCTCATAAATGAATGCAGTATAAGCATACTTCTGTTATGCAGTATTATCAAGAAGAGCAAACAGTTCATTTTTTTCAAAAGAATGCAGTTAGAGAAATGCTGAATGGCTGGTCTGTAATGTAGAGCATAGCATTTTATGCAGAAACAGAAACAAAATTGGTAAAAGTAAAGAAATGGTGGATTGGCAGTGCAAGAATTACATTTTTTACTTTGTTTTGTCATACTAAAACGGTAAACAAGATTATTTCCCCAGGCATATTAAAGATGCTTGTCATTTATTTTAATGAAAGAAACATAGAACATGCAATATATTCTAACTGTGTTCTGCAACACTGTCCAGTATCAGCACTCCTCAGTGCACTAAGTTCAATCTTTGCTTGATGGATTCTGTATATTTTTATTACTGACAGGTGGATTTCTTTTTAGTCTCCTTTTTTAATTAGCAACTTAAAATTACATCAGCATATTGCATTCAAATAAATTACACATCAGGTGCATAACACAAATGGATAGAAACCTGGCTCTACCTCAGATGGCTTGGGTTTGATTACACGTACAGACATTTAAGAGGGGATTGCATTCAGGTATATAGGGCATTTAGACACAACTACCTCCAGGAATGTTTGGGGTTATCAAAAAGTAGCAGAGAATCTTCAGACAACTTATGTAGACCATTTTATAGGAATGAGAGGTGTACTAATTAGTTCTCTGAGAAAATAGCTGATGCATGGAATAGATCATCAAATTACATTAAAGCAAGCACTCGTTTAGATATATTAAGAACAGCTTGGACACTTATTATGGGAAAAACTGTTCTGGTATGTTGGCAGGCTAGAAAGGTATTAATGCCCATGTGGCGTGCCTGAAATTTTTGTAGGTATGTTCAAGTTTCACAGAGATGCATTGCATGTTTGAGCAAAGTTTGTGCTCTTTATTGGAGATGCACTACAGTGTAAAGGATGCATGAATATACAAATAGTGACAAGTGCAGATTTTGACTTCACTACAGAACTTATACTTCAGAATTATAGAACAACATTTTCCAGTTAGGGTCAGTATGTGTTTCTTTCAGTCAGTCTCTGCTTGCTGTGAAGTGGACCTTCTTTAATATGCTAGTAATTGTAGATGTTATTTTGACTGCTGACCTGATGGTAAGAAAGGCAATAACTTTTTGGAAGCAGATCAACTGCTTTCCATAGGCTCATAGTGCTGACACACTGATCAGCTGCCTTTAATCTTTTGATTATTTGTAGTTGTTTTTATTCCTGTATTAATCACCCAATGCTTAATTCCTTATTGGCAGCTCTACCATGAATCTAGTGTTGTGTTGGCACTAACCTTTGCTACTGCTGGTGCTGGACTATAAAGAAATTAAGACTGTGAATGTGATGGGGTAGGAATACTGCTTGTTTAGAAGAACAACATGCTGCATTTGATACAATGTTAATATAAATAAAACACTATTGTTCTGGTTATACTTGGTGTTTAATATTTTGTTTGTTATTCAGTTTGCTTTTAAAAGTTGGTATCCCATAATTTCATTGTAGTGGGTGGGGTTATATAATTATGTATGCAAATTGTATGTTAATTAGTGTACAGATTTCTGGCTAGTTGTACATATTTTTCATGAACCTTTGTCCAGATTTTTGATGATTCTAGATTGAAAGGTATGCACCTGTGCCCAGTCAGACTTTCCCAGTAAACACGTCAATAAATAAATAATTTTTGTTTATAATTATCATATTATTTTTCTATGTGCCTTTGATTCTTATGTGTGTTGTATGTTAGCTGCCAAGTATATTTGAAAGTGCAATACTTTTGTCAAAAACGCTGCTTTTAGCTTGCATTGTTGTTTTTAGGGCATCTCCTTTAACAGTTTTGAATGATCATATGACACATCAAAGATTGTTTAAGTATGTGACTAGCAGGATACAAATAGATTTAGATTAAGTCTTTTTATGTTGACATGAAAGTGCTTAATCTGTATTTAAAATAAACTTTGAATAGTCCTGCAAAGTGTGGTTTTAGCATTTTGCTGACCTTGGTTCCTAAACATTTTATGGTTGGTAAACTTTGCAGGAATTAGAACTTCAGTAATCTATGGACTTGCACTGCTTTCCTAGCTATGTGTTGTTGCTTTATGTCCCTTGCCTTGGTCATAGGTCTTAATACTTCTTCTGAACCTTCTACAACCTGTAACTTCAAAACTCTGAAGCATCTTCTGACATAGAGTCAGTGTTTCCTCACTCTGCCTCATCTGAAATCTGTGTACTCTATTATTTCTGTTCTTATTCCTGCTTGAAGCTATTCCACTGCTGACATAATGATTTACTCCTGATCCTGCCGTCTTTGCTGTAACTTAACCCACTCACAAAGATGGCCATCTAACTGTTCTTTAAATCCTTCATTTCCACAGTAAAAGAGTTTTAACCTCAATTCCACTCCCATGTTTTCAGAATGAGTATTAAATATAATTTTAGGACCGCGTGATCTGTTAAACAGCAAATAAAAGTTGAGATTTCTTTATAAAGTGGAAATGTTCATGTGCTATAGTGGATGTTTTGTTGTATTTAATGGAATGACATATGTATGTTGGTGGGTAACCTCATCCCTTCATGCACATCACCATATGCCTTAGCGATTTACAAAAAAGCTGAAGTGACAAGATTGTCAACGCTCTCAGACCACGTCATTTGTTCCTCTAACCAAATTCCAGTCTCAGGACAATAACACTACCCTCTCTTGAAAAGTCACAATACAGGTTAACATGGCACATAGTTCATACTGCATACTACATGATGGGTTATAAACACTAACTATTGTCATCTTGGGTCCCTCCAGAAAATGTTTGCATGTGACATACCAATCATTTTAATCTGCTTGCACTTGAACTATTTGAAAGCTATAGAATCTAGCCACCAGTGTGGCTCCCCTCCCCTTTCTTCTTTCACATTCCAAGAATACACCCTTTTGGCAGTCCATTTTCAATAACTTCTCAAGTTTTTCTGTGTCAGATTGGTTTCCTACAGACAAACCAGGTGTGGTCTATACCTCTAGATACAAATGAGGTGCAGGCTTTTTTCGGGCCTATAGTGATAATAAGAATATCAGAGCAGGTAACTCTAGTTAACCTTGATACTTTGTATTTCCTTTCTCCATTAGCAACAAATTTCCTGTAACTTGTTTGCAAGTTATGACTTGTCAGTAAGTCAACAAGTGAGCTGTTTCTTGTGGTCCAGTGGTGTAAGGTTTGATTCCCTCAACCTCCAATGCCTAGCTGTGTGACTCTCCAATTCACTTAACTAGACACCGCTCCCAGGCTAAGTCTGAAAAAGGTCCATGGAGATCAGTGCTCTAACTTGGAAAACAAATACAAATAAAATAAAACAAAAAGAATAATTCAGATTTTGAAATAATTATAGCAATAGGCGTACACAGAACTATCAATTTCCAGCAAACAAATATTTCTCGCTTTATAACTATGCACAGTAACACTAAAAATCCTTATTCTGAACCAATAATTTATATATTACCATATTAACACAAACATTATAAGAAACATTTCTAAATTGAGAGAATTTTGCCTCTTCTACTTGGAGAACACCACTTCACAAGCGGTACTGTGTAAATGTCACACCTGCTGCACACAGTCATGACAGTGTTTGCACTCCCTTTATTCTTCTTTGCCTCCTAAAATGCCAGTTATTGCATTATACACTCCTAGGTTATATTATTAGTCAGACTATACAATTATTAACCTAGCTTCTGTAATATTCTACAAAGGTCATGGCAGTCATTAAACTGTATTTGTCCTTAGCCTTCATTGCTTCAGCCAAACAAAGATAGTGAGCCAAGTGCCAGTCAAGGACAAGTGATCAGAGCCAGCAGGCTACTAGAACTGCTTCCGTCCCATGCAAACCTAGGGGAGGAGCCAAAATATTTCCTTGCTGGATTATAGGTCTCCAAAATATCTTTACTGTCTGAGAAGTTACGACTTATAAGTCACCTTGCACCTTTTGTTTGACCTTATAAGCCAAACACCAAACCTTCACTCATGCCAAAAAGCTGTTCACGTCTTATGAGTCATGCAGATTTCAATGTGAATGACACAGCAGTTTGTACTTTCTGTTAGAATTCATTTTCCCAATTAACTCAAGTTCATAAAGCTACTGTACATTGTTGGTAACAATTCTTATGGCTAAGTTTATAGTCTCGTGTTAGCAGTTCATGCTGTCATGTCCTACCACTATATTTCTTACAGAACAAGAGCCACTGGGGCTCCTTGGGTGTTGTTATGCTACTTACAGAGGTATTCACTAGTCAGTCCTCTCATTAACTGTTCAAATAGCTCTGTGTTTCATGTTGCTAGACTTAAACACAGTCCTCAGTTCTGTCATGGAAAGTCTCACTTGGCTGCTACCCATTGCGTAGCTCTTACAGACAAACCATCAAAGTTATCCTCCACTCCATCACACAATAATATGATTCTGGGTCAGCAGCTGAGAGATATTACAGTATCCCTAACCTGGTTAACTGACATCTGTTTTCAATTTTAACATTGCGCTTTGTTTTAAATAAGTGACTTCTTTTACTACTCCAGTAGCCCTAATCCTTGGTAGAAATAATGCCTCCAGCTCACCTGCCACCATAACTCCCCATACCACTGCCCACAGTAAATAGCTGACAATTTTATGCAGACTTTTCCTGTAAACAGTTAGCTGTCTTGACCTTGCTATCCAATATCCACTGAAAGTATACTAGTCCTGCTGCTAAACCTGACCACGATGTGTAGTACTTCTACTGCCGAACCTGACCATAGAGTACAGAACGCCTACTGCTGAACCTGACCATAGAGTACAGAATGCCAACTGCTGAACCTGATCACAGAGTACAGAAGGCCTACTGCTGAACCTGACCATAGAGTACAGAACGCCTACTACTGAACCTGACCATAGAGTACAGAATGCCTACTGCTGAACCTGATCACAGAGTACAGAAGGCCTACTGCTGAACCTGACCATAGAGTACAGAGCGCCTACTGCTGAACCTGACCATAGAGTACAGAATGCCTACTGCTGAATCTGACCATAGAGTACAGTATGCCTACTGCTGAACCTGACCATAGAGTACAGAACACCTACTACTGAACCTGACCATAGAGTACAGAACGCCTACTGCTGAACCTGACCATAGAGTACAGTACACCTACTACTGAACTTGACCATAGAGTACAGAATGCCTACTGCTGAACCTGACCATAGAGTACAGAACCCCTACTGCTGAACTTGACCATAGAGTACAGAATGCCTACTGCTGAACCTGACTATAGAGTACAGTACACCTACTGCTGAACATGACCATAGAGTACAGAACCCCTACTGCTGAACATGACCATAGAGTACAGAACCCCTACTGCTGAACATGACCATAGAGTACAGAACGCCTACTGCTGAACCTGACCATAGAGTATAGTACACCTACTGCTGACCTTCTCCCCAGAACCACACTCTGTATGCATGGAATTTAGTTCTTTACTTCATATTAGTGTGCCACAGCTTTATGGCAGTGCATTAAACCAGTGCGTTGTTGGGGCTATCCCTTGAACCATTTGCTGCAGATCTGTTGTGTAACCCTGAAAACTGCAAGCCAGAACACCAAATGGCCTCCATGCAGCAAATACCACAAGTACACAACATTCATAAAAACACAGTTACATTTTCTGATTGGTAACTTAGATGAATGCAGTACAATGGTGAGGCTATGCAGAATAGCTCTCAACTGTACAGATTTTCGCAGACTGTCCAGATTTTTGCCTCATATTTTTGGTCTGTTCCTTATAAAATGTGTGGTTTTCTGGCAAATCATTGAAGATTGAAATCACTAAATAATACTAAATAATGACAGACATTTGAGTTACAGACTTTATACCCTTCAGAAAATACATAAGTAATATTTAAACTCTGGCCCTATTTTTGGGGCTTTATCCACCCACTTTTTCAGGCTTTGTCCAGATTTTTTGTACTGAGAGATTGAGAGGTAAGAAATAGCATCTGAAGACCAGCACATGCAAAACTATATCATGAAGCATCACCGTATGCTTCCAAAACTGAGCCATAATTTTAAATTATGGCCTTTCAGCTCAACAACAACATAAAATTTCAAGAAATTAGAAGGAAGTCTGGATACTGGAGGAAGTGTGGTGGTTAGCTTGCCTAGTTTGTGAGGGAGGGTGGGGTTTCTGCTTGTGATCTGTCAAACGCCTGCTGATGGCAGCAGTTTGCCATTAAACCTTTGGCAAAGTGAAGGGGAGCTGGCATTAACACCAACACTGCATGCAGAAGGATCTAACACTGACACTGCATGCATCAGAATCTAACACTGGCACTGCATGAGGGAGGAACTGACACTGCATGCAGCAGGATGTAATGCTGATACTGCATACATCATTGAGATCCCACTGATACTGCATGCTGAAGGATCTAACAATGACACTACAAGAGGCAGGATTTAACACTATCACTGCATGAGACAGGAAATAACACTGAAACTGCATGAGGCAGGAGCTAACAGTGATATTGCATACAGCAAGCTCTAACACTGACACTGCATGCAGCAAGATTTAACACTGGCACTTCATGAAGCAGGAGCTGACATTACATGCAGCATGATGCAACACTGACACTGCATGCATTGAGATCTAATGCTGACAGTGCATAAAGTAGGATCTAATACCTCCACTGCACGAAGAAGGATCTAACACTGACATTACATAAGGCAGGATCTAACACTGTCACTGCAAGCAGAAGGGTCTAACACTGACAATGGCAGGAGCTAACGCTGAAACTGCACGAGCCAGGAACTAACAGTGATACTGCATGCAGCAAGCTCTTAACACTGGCACTGCATGTGTCAGAAGCTAACACTGACACTGCAAGTAGCAAGATCTAACATTGACACTACATATGGCAGGATCTAACACTGGCACTGCATGCAGCAATGAGCACATGGTCAGTAGTTCCATCCCATGAGAACATACAAAAATCCTATGGCATTCATTGCAGCACAAGTGATACTGCCAGTTGCTCTGCTCTGGCCAATCTCCCCTTCTCAGTCTTCTCATGGAGTAGTCCCAGCTCACGGTGGTAGTGCAGGTGGACAGGAAGGCAAAAACAAGCAGTGGGGGACATCTGGGGCAGTTAATGGTTTCTTTGGGGCTTGCAAAGATGTGGAGGAGAGGATGAGAAGAAAAAAGAGAAATGAGAAGATGTGTACTCAGTAAAACCATAAGCAAGTGAGCTAGTTACAAGTGCCAAAATTAGTGATGAAAAGTCCCTTTAACTAAAGAATAAGAAAAAAGGCCAATGAATAGAGATGTGCCAGATTGTACAGTGAAGTTCACAGATGTCTTTTATATCTTTGGGAGGTATCTTAACCCTTTATGTCAACATGCCATCACCAAGTGGCCAAAAGTAATGGTAACATAATGACTTTACAAAGACAGATTACCTAAATATGAACCTGCTTCCTGCACTGGTAACACAGTGGAATAAAGCTGTGACTGCGACCCAGGTGCTTGCGTGCCTGACAGTGCAGGAAGAAGAGAATGGGCTTACCTATTCTAGAGGAAGAGAGTGCATGCATCCAGGGGTGCGCTCGTGCACACACACACGCACGCACGTGCACGCACGCACGCGCGCGCACACACATGCACACGCACACACACGCGCACACACGCACGCACACACACATGCACGCACGTGTGCGCACGCACACACACACGCACGCATGTGACACACGCACGCACCCACGCACGCACACGCACGCACACACACGCACGCACATGCACACACACGCACGCGCACGCACGCACCCACGCACGCACATGCACGCACACGCATGCACGCACGCACGCACACACACACACACACACACTCACACACACACACTCTCTCAGATTTTCCTGGTGAAATCCAAGGAAACTGCTGCTCACTGCTTTCTGTGGGTGGGTGGAGCATCCTGCTGATGCCAGCCCTTTGCAGCAGTAAGGGGTGGTGCAGTGCAAATGGCAATTGCATGACCCATCCAGGAAAACAGGACTTATAGAAAAATGTAAACCTCCCCTGATGGCTGCCTTAATGATGGCCCTTTTCTACTGATCCTCCTCCTGTGGCTTGGAAGAAAGCTGATAACTGGCAGGAAGGAGGGCAAAAACATGCAAGAAAAAAAGCTTGTCAGCTCTTCCCTTCAGCTTATAAATATGTTTGCTGTTAAAAGTGATGATTACCACAATTCAGAAAATTATGTTTACCACAATTCAGAAAATGTAATTTTTTCTCATTTTCCTCATGTTGAGGAAGTTTCTGTAACAATTTAGTGAGTACAGGGCAGACAGACATGAAATGGAGAAGCAGAGAGTCTTCCTACCACAAATAATTATGTTTTCTGCATTGCATTTAGTTTACAAGGGAGGGACAATTAGCATATCAGCTGTCACAAGTACTTCTTCAACAAAAAATACTGTTTCTGATCATTAGATATAACGAATAATCTGAATACAGTGAAACACAATTAATATACAGTATTGCATCACGTTTCAAGAAACTGTTTCAAATGCGTTATTCAGAACTGCCTTTCCCAGTATATGAATTTAAATTGTGAGTCATTCCCTCTTTTACTCAGTTTTATTCACAAACCCTATCATTCACATCATCCTGTAAAACTTCTATAACTTGCAAATGGGACATGCAAATCTAATCAGCTGAAAATGTTTAAGCAGTGCATTTCTAGATTTTGCTAACCTAATTTTCAGATAAATATTCTGAAATTCTAAAAGAGATTTAAAAGAGCTACAAATGTTACACGTACATGCATCCAAATATACAAATGTAACAATATTGCAGTTCTTAAACAGTATTATTGTAAACTATTTTGTAAATGTCACCAAGTTAAAAAAAGTTTTTGAATGCTGAATATTTTAGAGTTTGCATAATGATTACTTTTTAGCACAGCGAGCAATAACAGATTCAGATTTTCTAAAGAATAGATTTAGATTTCATTCTCCTCGCGTATTGCTTATTACGTTAGGGTTACTACTCTACTGTTCTGAGAATTTGTTACTTAGAAAATTCTTAGCGAATACCTTAAAATAAGACCAAGTATGTATTCAGTCATACCAGTGTTTTCGGAGTGCCTACAGTGCATTCCTTTAATGGATGCAGTCTGTTGCGAAATATGATGGCAGACTCACATGGTTTGTTTAAATCTTAAGTAGTCTTTATTACAGTGTATACAGTGGACTTTTTTTAAATCTTGCATTTCTGGAGCTTTCCTCCCTGGGCCTCCCCTGCAAATAAGCTCTGTCTTCGTTAGACCCCCTAGACAGCAAATATATATAAATAAATGTTCTGTGTTCAATATGCTGGCAAAAGCTGTGTACATCTAATCATAATTTGATTAACTCCTATTCCAAAATATATTGCTGTTGTTTTAATATGTGTTTATTTGGCCCTTGTGCCATTGAAAACATTATTTTCACATGCAGCATTTGAGACATGGCTGCTAGCCATAAAGTGTAAATTGGATGGCAACTGTCTGCTCTTGGCAACACATTTCTGCTGGTCTGCTTCCTGAATGACTTTGCCTTGAGTGTGCTGTTACCCTTCACTTACACCAAAATAAACAAATAGTGAAGCTGTTTCTGACTGAGGGCAAATGAAAGCTGTAGATCATGTTTGCCATCCCTGAAGAGATCTACAGAATGTTAATAAATCTTTCAGTGTGCTTCTTTGAATAAAGAAAACATTAGTCAAAAACCTTCTCTGCAATTCTATTTTGTCACAAAACATCATTATGTTCAACCACTGTTTAGATTTTCAGGATACCATAAATAAAAGTAGATACCTGGGATCCCCTTTGAATGCCTCGTCACTGTGCTTTTAGTTAAGACCTGTTTCTTTAACTGAAAGAAAATGTAATTTAAGTTAGATGTATACATGCAGCATTCTAATCCAGTCACAGCCTAATGGCTAATGAACCATCCTGACATGAAACCGTGCTGCAATTAGGAAGATCACTAAAAAAGATGTTTTTACATTTTTGACTTCCATGTATGTTTTTTATGCACTGTGAGGTCCTCCCTGCTGATATCTGACCATAAATCGGTCTTATTTGAAGTAACTATTGCACCTAACCCCACCCCAGCAGCAACTAAACTAAAAAAGTTCTCCAAAGCAGATTATAACCTCTTACAGGATAGTGTAAATAGCTTCACTGCACCTCCTCCCTCAAATGGAACTGGCAGCTATACCAGGCTCTATATCAAAGCTTTATACACATGCCTGTATAACTTTGTTGATTTGGCCATACCTGATAGGACCAAAACAAGCTCATAAAGGAAGAGCAAACCTGCCTAGTGGACAACTGCCATTAACAGGCTTCGCAATAAGAGGAATAACTTGCTAAGAGTAAGAGGGAGTCCTCAGCTCAAAGAAGCAAATAAGACTTTTTGTGAAGTCCTCCAAAGCAAACTATGAGTCCAAATTAGCTTCCTCAACAAAGGACAACCAGAAGGCATTATATAGTTACATCCATAACCTAAAAGGAAAGGCCCAGATCTGTGCAGAACTGGTAGTCAATGATACCACATATACTGAGCCTGTGGACATAGCTAACCTGTTGGCCAACAGTTTCTGTGAAAACTTCACATCTTTGTCCTCACCACATGTACCCCATGACATCTCTACCACCTGTCCCCTACCTTGTATCTCTAATGAGCAGGTTGTAGATGTCCTTCCTAAGGCCAATAACACAGCATCTATGGCACCTGATAACATCCCAGGCTGTGCCCTACATGGGCTCCAACATGAATTAGCAACACCAAAGGGTACTCTTTTCAATCATAGTCTAAGCACTGGCTTCATACCAGCTGAATGGAAAACAGCCACAGTTATTCCCTTGTACAAAGGTGGTGCTTCCACTGAACCCAGGAACTATAGACCTATTAGCCTGACTAGTTTTATCTGCAAGGCCATGGAGCGAATTATCATGGACTTTATCAACAAAGATATAGGTAATCTCCAAACACTTGACCCCACTCAGTTTGGATTTATCAAAGGGCGATCATACCTGTTAAACCTGGTGGACTTCTTCGAGACAGTCACCAAGGCCCTGGATGAGGAGAAATCTGTGCATACAGCCTACCTGGACTTAGCCAAGGTATTTGACACTATTCCACACTCAGGCATCACTGACAAACTCACCCAAATAGGCATCAACCCTTATATCATTAGATGGGTCTCTAAATGCTCACTAATAGAACTCATATAGTCAAAATAGAGGAATCCACCTCTAACAGCAGACCTGTAACCAGTGGTGTTTCACAGGGATCAGTCCTGGGACCTCTACTGTTTGGAATCTATTTCCCAGAAGTACAAGCAAAAACTAACGGTCTATGGCTGACAAAGTTTGCTGATGACTGCAAACTGGGAGCAGTTATAGAATCTCCAAATTATGTCAACATCCTACAAGAGGGTTTTAAACAAACAAATGATTGGTGGCAAAGTCATGGCCTTAAACTCAATTAAAAAAAGTATTATCATTCCTTTTGGTAAAAGCAATGTTCCTGCTAACTACCACATCAATAGCAACACCATAAGTATGCACTCAGTGGTGACAGACATGTGCACATAGGTTGACAGCAACCTTACCTTAGACCACCATGTCACCACAGTGATAAGAAGGGCATTCTACATTGCTCATCTCATAAGTAGGGGGCATTGCCTCCAGAAAAAAAGAAGTTATTACTTCTTTGTACTTTTCCCTCATCAGGCCAGTCATTGAGTACAACACCCCTTTTGGTATGTACCTTTCTAAGCACCTGAAGCAATTGTTGAAACCACAAAGGTTCCTCACAAGGAAAATTCAAGGCCTTTACCATCTGTCCTATGGGGATCATGTGAAATCACTGTCAGTTTATTCTGTTTCAGACAGACTATTCAGGGGTGATCTCTGCCTGGCATATAAGGCAATCTCTGACCCTGCGTTATTGGAAATGCTTCATATCCAAAAGTCAAATGGTACACAGGTTACTCGCTCTAAAGACCTTAACCTGGTATGTGACACTAATAAAACCTGCTGGAGGGACAGATTTGTCTCCCAGAGGTTACCACACCTTTGGGACAGACTTCCACTTCATGTCAAAAAGAAAACCTCATTGGCCCTCTTCCAACGCAATCTGGACAATTGGATGGGTAACTGTAAATTCACCTGGGGGGTTCCACCTGTGTCCCTCTTGGACAGGAGCAATATGTGCCGATTTTGGAAATAAAGGTAAGAACCTGGCTAGGCTTGTAAGGGTCCAAACTTCCACTTTTAGTCCTGGGTTAGATTCTCTCAGTCTACCTTTTGTATAATATAAGACTCTGGAGAATGCATTCAACCAGACAGTGACCTGGGTGGACCCATGACTTCTGAGCCCCCCCAAGCCTTTCTGTGTTGGTGAGAATCCTTCTAGCTTGTCAGTGGGAGTGGTAAGCACTAGGTAGCCTATCTACCACAAGAGGAGTGGTTTCTGGCCCAGAAATTTTAGTTTATTGGCCATTTGGGCAGTTTTTTCCATCTCTTTCAACTTTCTGGTTTAAAAGCCCACATTTGTGCTTTTCTCGCCTTTCCTGTAACTAGTCTAGTCCAGATACAGATTTGCTGTATCCAGGACTGTATGTAAGCTTCTGAGCCCCCCCAAGCCTTTCTGTGTTGGAAGGAAGCCTTCTAGCTTACCAGTGAGAGTGGTAAGCACTAGGTAGCATATCTACCACAAGAGGAGTGGTTTCTGGCCCAGAAATTGTAGTTTATTGGCCAATTGGGCAGTTTTTCCATCTCTTTCAACTTTCTGTTTTAAAAGCCTGTGTTTGCGCTGGGTCTATATTATATTCTCGAAAGCCGACAATATTGAAGCTATTGTTGACATGAGAATAGTGAAAGCGCACAACATCGAATGTGTAAATGTAATGTAGTGCGGTCTCGGAGTTGGTATATTTAAGTAGCGGGGGGGTGTGGGGGCTGCTGGTGGGCTTGCCCTGCTGCTTAAACCCAATAGGGTACTTTTTTCTTTTTTTTTCTTTTTTGTTGTTTTTATAAGTTCGATGTTTGAAGACATCGACCATATGGTGTCGACCATATGGTGTTTGATGTTTTCAACCGTCAATCTTATAATATAGACCCATTTGCACTTCTTTCTCTCCTTTCCTGTAACTAGTCTAGTCCAGATACAGACTTGCTGTATCCAGGACTGTTTGAAAGCTTCTGAGCGGTGCCAAAGTCTGCTCTTCAATTTTTCCCTTAGATCTACTAGTTCTCTTCTCTCTTACACTTTTACTAGCTTACTAGTCTAGCACTGTACCAGACTTCTTGTAGCAATTATTCTAGCACACAAAAGTTCTACCAGCACTAAACATTCTACAAGTAAACAGCTCCAGTACTTATTATTAATGCCCACCCCTACTGGCATGTCTAAATGTCAGTTCCCTGTGCTTTGTCTTATTTACCTGGTGAACTTGGGCATTCTGAGGCAATGTAGCAACTGCCTCATGTACACTGACAACTCTCTCCTCTTACCTCCCAACACTCAGACTTGCGAGAGATGCACTTTTATATCCAAATTGGAAGCCACGCACTCTCCAGCCAAGATTGGAATAGCTGGTGAAGAGGAGAAGGTCAACACTTGCATCACACCACATGGAACACATAGCCCTCCAGAACATACACCAGCACTGCCTTCACATAAAAACACAAACGACACACCCACCTTCATGGAGGCTCTCAATAAAAATCTACCCAAACAGCAGAGACCTCCAAGGCAGAAACGCACTTGACCACCACAACACAATGCTAATCACGAGACACATAACTCTCCTAAACAGTGTGCCATTCAACCAAAGCCCCTAAGGTTTAACAGCATGCCCAACATACTAGTCATAGGTGACTCGATAGTGAGGCACACTGATATCCCACTCATTAGA
Organism: Protopterus annectens; assembly: GCF_019279795.1. Taxonomy (NCBI): domain Eukaryota; kingdom Metazoa; phylum Chordata; order Ceratodontiformes; family Protopteridae; genus Protopterus; species Protopterus annectens. The sequence continues at coordinate 138,986,407 of NC_056751.1, forward strand.
ATGAATAAGGAGAAAGTAACAGTCAGCTGCCTGTCAGGTGCCAGGATCCACCACATAATGCATGCATTCAGGTCCCTCAACAATAGGTACAAATATGACTCTGTCATTGTACATGTGGATGTGAATGACCTGAGATGTACCTCCCTGGACTACATGAAAAAAGATATGGAGGAGCTTCTGGATTTTGTAGCCCAGGCGGGTATGACCCTAGCCCTGAGCAGCATCCTACCATCACCCAGAATGATATGATAGTACAAGCAGAAAATGATTGATTTCAACAATTGGCTCGGTTTCTGGTGTCATTCTAAGGGAATCCAGTATCTGTCTGCCTGGGATGACATGATTGACAGACCTCGATGCTTTGCCAGAGATGGCCTGCATCTGTCATCACTGGGCTTCCGGATACTGGCCAAGGCTCTTGACACCCCTATAGTGCCTTTTTTTAGGTGGTGTTCCAAAGACCAAATTACCACTGTTGTTGTTTGTCTTTTGTCTTTTCCCGGTAAGGGGTCGCCACAGCGGAACTCCGGTCCGCTAATGATTGGCAGTAGATTTTTACAAAACACCAAGGTGCCAGCTTGACGCTCAACCTTCAACGAAGGCACGCCCATTTACACATGCATGTCTTTCGAATGCTACCCAAACCATGGGGAGGACATGCAGACTCCACACAGAAGACCCTCCCAAGCCCAGCCGAAAATCAAACTGGAGAACCTCTTGCTGTGAGGTAACAACGCTACTGCCGTACCACTGCTGTCAGCTACAAATAAATGTAGTCTGAGGGTCATGCTGCTTAATGCTAGAAGTCCAAATCTTAAAATGCACCTGCTCAAAGCACTCCTTAAAATAGAGAACATCGATATTTGTGCTGTAACAGAGACCTGGTTCAAGGCAGAAGAAAGCACCCCTGCACTACCAGGCTATAACTCCTTCCACACCTTTTGGTCCCAGAACTTGGACTGAAGCTCCAAAGGCAGTGGTGTTTCCATATTCATAAAGGATGCAAACACCTCTAGACTGGTAGCCTAACATAAAGCATCAGAGATACTTCAGGTACAGCTAACATTGGGTAAGACAGTGATTCAGGTCGTAGCCTGTTATAGGTCCCCAACCATGTCCCAAGACTCACAATCCATGTTCCTAAGCACCCTGGAGAATATTAGGGTCCAACCTAACACTCTCATACTGGGCGACTTCAACTACCCCTCCATTAACTGGAAAAACTACTCATGTACCAATACACTTGCCCAACATTTCCTGGAATTCATTAATTCCAATGCCCTGGACCAGCTCATTCTTACCTCATTACCACAATCAACAGAACATGCTGGAGGGACAGGTTCATAACCCAGAGACTGCCCATGCTATGGAATAGACTTCCCATACATGTCAAGCAGAGAAATCTTGATGAGTGGATGGGAAGTATAAAATTCACCTCAGGGATAACACACACATGCGCCCAGACCCTTGATTCCCTGTGTAAACCCCCTACTGAGACCACCTAGCTAGACACACACCCATGCACACACACACACACACACACACACACACACACACACACACACACACACACACACACACACACACACACACACACACACAGAAATGTATCTGTCTTCATTCATACCCTTACAGACATGTATATACACTTCTGCATACATGCACACACAACAGGTGCACACACACACACACACACACACACACACACACACACACACACACACACACACACACACACACACACACACACACACACACACACACACACACACACACACACAAACACACACACACAGAAATGTATCTGTCTTCATTCATACCCTTACAGACATGCATATACACTTCTGCATACATGCGCACACAACAGGCGCACACACACACACACACACACACACACACACACACACACGCACACACACGCACACACACGCACACACACACACACACACACACACACACACACACACACACACACACACACACACACACACACGTTGTTTGGTCATCATACTGAGATGGTATCTTGCAAAATCACATATTTCTGTACCTTTCAACATTCTTAACCTTGTCCCAGTATTATTTTTTTCCTCCTATAATATAATATACATGTACTGCATGGAGCATGGTGATCACGCCCAGGTACCCAGAAAAAAGACAAATCAGTTAAGTCCTACTAAAGAGCGAAACCCAGTCTTTAAAAATGTTAAGCACCGCCCTCTGCTTAACTGGTTAAGGTCAGGTCTTGTGCTAGGTAGTAAGATTTGACAACACAAACCAGTAAAGACACTAGCAGAATAAAAAACAGATTTGTTTCTGCCTGCTGTTCATACTGGTAATATATCCCTAACTTCCTCTTATAAACTTAGAAAGTAGCTAGAATAACACAGCGTGTGTTTGCCTATATTTTCTGGAGTAAGAAATCTGAAACTCAAATGTGTGCCATTATTTTCTGAATTCGGTCCTCAGTAATTTGTCCAAAAAAATATGAATTTTATGAGGAAGAGAAGAAACATACTAGGCAAAAATCTGGACATTCTGCAAAAATCTGTACAGTTGACAGTAATGGCAAGGTGAGTAAACATACCAGACTGTGCTACACTGCCTTTCTGACAGCGCTCACTAAGTGATATTTATGGCTTTGAAAGCCAGTCCTGTAACCAGTAGTACATGGAGCAGATAAAGCTCCATGCACTACAAAAAATTATGATCGAGTTTGATCATAACCTTTAATCACGTGTTCCTGACAACTCGCAGGGTGAATTTCTTGATATCAATGTCTAAATACATAATAAGTAGGTTATGATTGGTGACCCAATCATAATCCTTTCTGTTATTTACTGTTCAGAATGCCTTTAGCGCCTTTCATTTTTTTTGTTTTTCATTTCCACCCATTTCCCTGCCACAGATCATGAAGACCTGGCACTTTCCCCATGCATATCTAATCTTGTTTAAGAAAGGAATTTGCCTCAGACTGTGTGATGAAGGCTAGACAGAAATTCTGTATTTTTAGTGTTGGGTATTAGTTGTAGTTTTACATCACAATACTGTTTTGCTGAAATCTGTTGAGTTGAGTTAAAAATGGAATATCCTTTACTGAAACACGCAAACAAGTGATCCTAGGAGCACTTTAACTCAACTGTGGACTACTTGCTACAATTTTCTATTTTATTATTTTGTAGTATATATTTTACAGTTCGATTTTTATTAGTTAACTAGGTGCATAACATATTTTAAGGAGTGAACTTCACCCCTCCACACTGCAAAGTTTCTTCTTGGTTTGTTTTTGACCCAGTATAGGTTGCATACTGGGTTTTCTGTGACTTCGAGGGATACCACAGATTTTTCTTTTGTAGAACCTGAAATGCCATACATGCACAAATGACCACAACAGACAACAGAGTGACATCATTGCAAAATATTAGGCTAGTATTATGGATCTGCCCATACGCAAGTTGTAGATACAGAATGTGCTTCTTAACTGACTGACTTTTTACATTAGTAGTAAGATGAAGTGGCTGCAAGGCACTGAGAAAAATATAAGTTTGTCATACACTGTGAGTCTGGTTTAGATGAAGAATCAGTGTATTAAAATATAATAAATCAATGAATAAAACAATATAGCAATGTAAATTGATAATATAATGCAAAACATTTGTGCATAAGGAAAATAGGTACAAAATCCGACATATTTCAGAGCTAAAGGTCGTACAGCTTTAAAACATTATATAGAAGAGTCCTGCCCAATGTGGGCAGTGATAAGATTACTTGAGTCATAAATGGCGTTTGCAAGAGAGTGACAAGTTTCCCACCTGAGTGTGGGAGAGAGTCTGCCGACTATTGAAGATCTATAAACTGATAGCCCAAGAAAACCTCGACATTTAGCTAGTTTAATTTGTTGTGGCTTTAGCATTATCTGTGAAAAAAGTTAGTAGATGTTTAATTACTACCACAACTGTGAGTAATTTAGGGGAAACAGTAAAACTTTTTCCAGAGGTTGTGTAAGATGCATGCATTTCGGTATTGCCATTTTATCTAAATGAGGGGAGAAAAATATCTTGCTTTCTGATATCAAAGTGTGAAGATGGCATCCAATCTATGCCGACAAACTTCCACATAATTTAATCCTTACTCATTTTCCAACTGAGAGCATGCTAACTGGACAGATTATATCCTATAATTACTTAATTCTACATATTCTAACCCTAATCGGACAACCCTCACTTCTTTCTGAACTTCTCTTTTGTTACCTGAGACACAATCTCCTCTCATTAGCCTAGTATTTTTTCTCTTTATGTAAATATGTACATCTATCTATACATCCATATATATATATATATATATATATATATATATATATATATATATATATATGTGTATGTATTATTGATGCAATGATTGGTTGACATATTGCCTATGTTAACCTCTCTGGAAGTGATTACTTTATTGTTATCTGTTTCGTGTGACTCAGGCTGAGACTGCATTTGGTCATTTTGTGATCACTGCTTTACCTCCAGTAAAGAAACACACATTAAATAAATATGTCTAGCAATAGTCGTATAAAGGGGGCAAAATAGATTCTGGAGGAGAACAAGATAAGTTAAAAAAAACACATCAGAATGTTGGGTCTAAGATAGACATTATGAATTATAGCATATAACATTAAATAAGACATTGATTAAGAAAAAAACATTCTGACGCATTGATATAACACTCAGTATGAATATACAATGATAAAAAACATATTTTTGGAGTTTCAGGATGGAATTCTCTTTTAACAGGCCTGTAGAACTATGTAATTTTGGAGGATATTATTAATTATATGCCTCTAAGGTTTAATTCTGCTACTTTTTCATATAATAAACTGTTATGCTCATTTCTGCATTTGTTTTGGCAGTATGTAGAAAGCTGTATGTGTGTACAGGATAGTAATTCACCATCTTTTTTTTAAAATATCTGATGTTCGCAGAACTGTTGAATAATTTTTACATGTTATATTATTTTGGAATGCTGAAATTTTTACCTGACAAAGCAAAACTGAGTTAGATCCAGTGTCCAAAGGTTGCCTATGTCATTGCTCGTCATGTCAAGAGAATTCATAGGTTTTTACTAAACTATGACCAAGGAGACTATCAAGAAGCTCAGCCACATCACCCAGTACTGGATAGGGGTTAACAATGTCTTCATTAAGTAGATTTTCTCCACATATCCCCAGTGAAAACATTTATTTATTTATTGACATTTGTTTACCAGGGGAGTCCACTGGGCCCCGTAGCCCATTTTCAGTGGAGACCTGGGGAGAAAAGCTCCAGAGATCATACATTAAGTACAAAAACAATACAATACAAGCTCCAAGGAATATGCATAAAATACAAAGTAAAACAAAGAAAAAAAAACATAATTTTTACATTAGAAGAAATATCTTCTAAATTACATATACTTGTTGAAAAAATCAATAGAGAGAAAAAAATTCATGTTATGAAGTATGGTTCAATACAGAATGTAATACAAAACATACCACTATGGAGTTTAGAGGGGAGAATAACGGGTTGTTATGTCTGACTGAAAAAGGAGAAAAAGAATGAGACTTTATTTGGACAAAAGTGGGAAAACAAGGAATTACGGATTATTATACGTGCATAGAAGTACAGGTTAAATGATGAAGGCAGAGAGGAGGGGAAAGAGAAGTGGGGTAGTCTGAGAAGGAGGTATATAAAGGCTGGTAAACAGTCATGCAAAGCAGGAGAAGGAGCTCAGGTAAAGTGAAGGGTGAGTTTAAAATGGTGAAAGAAAGGAGGGGGAGAGACGAGGAAGGTAGGTTGGAGAGGTAAAGGGATAGAGGAGACTAAGATAGAAGAGTCGGGGAAGGAGTAAAGACAGAAGAGAGGAGGTGATGTAGGTGAAGTGTTCATATGGGAGTTTAAAGGAACTAAAATAATAAGAAATTGAGCTGGAAAAATGGAGTTTTAGGTAATGGCAGAGGAGGGAATTGAGCAGTTACAAATCCACTTGAAAGATAAGTGACTATGCAGTGCACTTTTGAAAATAGAAGGTCTTGGTTGAAGGCGTAAAGATGCAGGAAGGTTATTTAAAGTTTTGGAAATTGTCCAGGAATATAGTAGTTGACCTGACAGTAGTTTGGGTTTATGTACTTGAAGAAAGTATTGGTGTTCAAAGCGTAGGGGACGAGCTGAAGTATACAGGGAGAAGAGAGAACTGAGTGCTGGACAGTCCTGAGGATTGTATATAAGTTTATGAGAGATTGTGAGCTGAAAGAGGAGAAGTTATGGGGAAGTTCAATCCATTATAGTTGATTTAGGGCAAAACAACGATGAGTTGAGTGGCGAAAAGTTGTAGCAAATTTAATAATCTTATTATAGCAGGTTTCTAATTTTGTCATTAACGAAGACTGAAGATTAGTAAGTAAGGCAGCGCCATAAGTTAGAGATGGTAGGAGGTATGATCAGGCTAGTGCTTGTTTAGAAGGGAGGGAGAGGTATTTGTTATGTCTCTATAGTAGTCCCAGTTTTTTGTGAGTTTTGTTGATATTATTTTGAATATGATAATCAAATTTAAGATTTTCATCTATAATTACTCCTAACAGCTTAGTATGGGTGACTAATTCAATTTTGGTGGAGGTAAGGGAAAGAATCTTGAAGTCAGTTATATTGAGGGGTAAGTTTCACTTGGGAGTGAAGATCATAAGTTTTGTTTTTTTTTTTTGGGATTTAAAGAAAAGTGATTATTGTGGAGCCAGGTTTCTACAGTGGTAAATGCAGTTTGGGTGATTTCCTTTAGAGTAATTAAGTTGTGGGCAGAGCAAACTATAGGGGAGTCATATGCATACTGGATTAGGAAGGGCTGCTGAATGGCTTGGTGGAGGTTATTAATAAAAATGTTGAAAAGAAGAGGGCCTAAAATGGACCCTTGTGGAATACCAGTAGGATTATGAATATAAGGCGACGTGGAGTTCTGCCATTTAACAGCATGCTCTCTATTTGAGAGGTAGATTTTGAACCAGTTAAGAGATTGAGTAGCTAGGCCAATATTTGATAGCTGGGAGAGAAGGACAGAGTGGGAGATCGTATCAAAAGCTTTAAATAGATCGACGAAAAGGGCAGATACAATGTTACCAGAGTGTTGTGCTTTGTTCACAGTGTCTAGGAATGAAATTAATGCAGTGGATGTACTATGTCCAGGATGGAAACTGTGCTGAGTAGGGGAGAGAAGATTATATTTTAGAAGGTAGTCTAAAAGTTGTTTTTGAACACACTTTTCTAGAATTTTTGAGATAGGGAGAGTAAAGCAATGGGTTGGAAATTGGAGATATCGGCCGAGGGGCCACCTTTATGAAGTGGTAATAAAATAGATTTTTTCCCCAGAGGCCAGGGACGTATGATTCTTGTATGGACCTGTTAATCAGAATGCTAATGGGGAAGCCCACTGCATCTGCAGCAAGTATGAGGAGTTTGGCTGGGATATTATCAGCGGAGTTGGAGCAGGTTTTAGATTTTGAAGTATTCTTGTTATCTCAAAAGTGGGTATAGAAGAGGTGGAGGAGTCAGGTGTATTCCAATTGAAGAGAGAGGGTTAGTTGATGTAGAGGGGGGGCGAGTAGAAGACGGTGAAGAAGTAGTGTTAGTGCTATGAAGAGGATGGGAAAAGGTAGAGGTAATATTGGCAATACTGTCAATGAAGTAAGAATTAAAGATACTTGCAATTTGTTCTGGTGATTTATCAGGGTGTGGGCAGGAGTTAGGTTTAGTGTTAGGTTAAGAAGATTGTTGATATAGGACCAAAAAGCTTTAGGATTGGTATTTCAATTAGTTTGCTGGTTCCAGAAGTAGTGCTGCTTGTCAGTAGAGACAAGTTTTTTGGCTAGGTTATGTAATTGTTTATAATGAGTAAGAACACATGTGTTTATGGATTTAAGCCAGACCTTCCATGCCTTGTCCCTATTAGTCATGATTTGTTTGGTAGCTTTAGTTAGCCAGGGGGCATTACTAGTTTTGATTCTTTTAGTTCTCGGGGGGGCTAGACTATCTAAGATTCTCTGAAAGCACCTATTAAAGTAGAGCAAGGCATCGTCCAGGGGGCAAGTCTTAAATATATTCCAGTTAATGCTTTTCAGGAGTGTGTTGAAAGTCTTAGGATCAAATTTGGAAATGTTTTGGACTAGTATAGTTTTATGTTTTTTTTAAGGGATGAACAAGCTCGGATAGTATACGCAGGGAAGTGGTCACTAATAGAGTTAGACATGGTACCAGATATTGCATATTTAGAGGGATCTGAAACTAGAATCCAGTCAAGGATGGACCTACATTAGTTTTGTTGTTCTATCTAGTAGCTGTATTAATAAGTTGGATGAAGTGAAATACTGTTGCTGTCAGAAGACTGGCTGGAAGAGATACAGGACCAGTTGATATTCATGTCCCCGAAGATAATAGTTTTCTTCTTTATATTAAAGGAAAGCCAAGATAAAATGCTCTCTAGAGTTGGAGTGTTATTTCCAGGAGGAATGTATAGGACTACGATACATAGCCTTTTTATGTGATTAATTTGAAGAAAAGAGATTACTATCTAGCATTCTGGAATTGAGGGATCTTGTCTTTATATGGGGAAATACTAAGAGATTGGGGAAGATGAGGGCCACATCGCCTCCTTTTGTTGTCGATCTGCTCTAATAATGCTAAAGTTAGGTGGGAGAAGTTCTGAGTCTTGAATAGGAGGTTTTAACCATGTTTTGGTGGCTGCTAGGATGTCAGTTTTATTATGGGAAAGCCAGGCATGCAAGTCAGATGTTTTATTGTAGATGCTTTGGAGATTGAGGGTAGTTAAGTGGCGTGATTTAGGAGCTTTAGAAAAGTCAGAGTTTGTAAGGTTGTTGGATTTGGCAGGTCCTGGACTGGGGTGGATGTCTCCCAAACAGATAAGGATGGAAAGTTTATGAAAAGAATGAAGAATGAGGTTAGACAATTTAGAGATTAAGTAGTGAAGGGAATGAAAGAGGGAATTGTGTGAGTAAAGTGAGGTGTAGTTTGAAGGTAAGAGGTATGCTTTGGCATACAGAATGGGAGATAGGTGATAAAGGCAAGGGCTAATGTCTGAAAAGGTATTAAAAGGTGTTCATGGATAGCAGGGTGACAAGTGTGATTTGGGAGGCAGAGTAAGATGGTGTAGTTCTGTTGCTATGGCCAGGGTGAAAAAGAATAAGGAAAAAGGGATAAGCTATAAAGTTTGGTATCTGAATGGAGGCATTTGTAATGTGAGTAAGTGAGGACAGAAAGTGAACTAAGATGACAGTAAGAAATTAGGAGAGGGTGTAGGAAGGAGGTAGGTTGACTGTAGAGGGAGAGAGGTAGAAATGATGGGAGGGAAATTGGTTGAGGTAAGGCAGGGGTTGGTTATAAAAGAATAGATTAGCTGGGTGTGGTGGAGGAGTGAGGAAAGGGCGTGGTCTTTAGGAGAATAAATATAATGAAAGAAGGGTGTGTGGGAATGGGGCTAGGGTAGGGGAGCGGAGTGAGCACAAGCGTAGTGAAGGGCGAAGGGAGCGGGCAGGCCCTTTCTCTGTTCAGCCTTGAAGAGATAGAAAAACAATCAGCAAGGTAAGGGAAAAGAAAGAAAGAGCAGGTTAGAGAAGTGAAGGTAGTATAGGGAAGAGGGCTAACTTATTTAACTTCTCTAACGTTTGAGAACTAAATGAACTGCGCTGCAGAAGACTGAGAGGAGCTTATCTGGTAGCTAGGATAGTAAGTGAGAAATATAGAGAAAGAGGGTTGAAGGTGGAGGAGTTGTAACTAAAGAATGCCAGTTGAAGAGGTAGAGTGGGAGCAGAAAATGGGAAGAGAAGAATGTAAATTGGATTCCAGGGTATACAATAAAGTAGTGAATAATAGGTAATGCTAGTGCAAGTGAAGGGAGACAGAGGAAGAGAGCTAGAGGGGAGGGGAGAGAAAGAAATAGAGAGGGCCAGAAATGCAAAGAAAAAGGGTGGACAGGACAATATACTCTAAATAAACTGGGTCTAAGAGTGGAGAGAGGTTGTATGTTGAGGATAAGGGAAACAGCAAGTAAAAGGTTTAGGTGATGTACAAGGGCACCGCAGTACGAGCACAGTGAGATAAATAAAGTTACAGTTTGGGAAAGGGTAAATGCACAGGCACATACATTAAAATAGTAGTGGGATAGTGGGAAGTAAGATCCAGAGAAGGATTCAGATGTACAGTAGGTGAAAGCAAGAGATGTTGCACAGAGGTCTTAATTCTTGAGATGAGCTTATCTGGTAGCCAGGAGCCACGGTACACTGCAGGGGGTTGATAGGGTGCTAAACATTAAAATAGTAGTGGGAAGTAAGCTCCAGAGAAGGATTCGATTATCCATCCAGTTATCCAGACTGGTTTTAAAGGTTTTTTGGGAAGTATTTTGCTTAATAAGTAATAGCAGCCTATTCCAAAAATGGAGGATATGTTGAGTGAGTTATTTGTCACACTGTCTGGTACTGTTGATGTCATACTATATTTATAGTTTCTACTGGCTCTGCTGGAGCATGAAGTAAGCCTCAAGAAAAATGGTCCAGAGCAAATTCTAAAAGGTCTGGCAGTGAGGCTGATCAGAAAACCCTAATGTTAGCAGAGGCAAGACCACGGACCACATATGCTGCACCTAGAAAAAGGCCTGTCACATCTTCTTGTAATCCATGAGGGAAGAGCCCTATCAAGTCCACCAGAAGAAGTGGGGTCTGGGTGCCATGAGTTCCATTTCAGAGGCCACCAAACCTACAATTTCTGAATGTACCAGCTAGGAAACAAAAGGATTAGACCTGAAGCTTTCTGAGAAACACTTGCATCCACAAAGGTATGGTCAGAAAGAAGCACAATATCTCTTTCACCACTTTAAATAGCATGTAAGGCTTACTAACCACTATAGAAGTATCTTTTTCAACTGGAGCTTTTCTTTTTGGACAAGATTTGGAAGTGGGGGAATGCTATGGACTCTACCCTTAACCGTTTGAGCTTCAGCTTATTTCTCCTGTCCTTTAAAGTGGCCAGCTTAAAAACCATATGCATGCCACATTACTCTTGAAAATGTAGATCGCCAAGACACTTTAGACACTACAGAGCTTATCATGCAGTGGTGGTTCATTCTCACAAAAGCACTTTCTAAAATAATGTTCCTTGGACTTATCCTAACCACAGGGAAAAAGCAATTAAGCAACAACATTTTCTAATTACACAAAAGAACTGCAAGTCATGTTTCACTAATGCATCACAGGAAAGCCACAGTAACTAAGGAGCCAAAAATAGTAAAGAGAGTAGTCTGTCACAACCCCGACAAGAAACATTTACCAGTGCAGAAAACTAACAATTCACACACAAAAAAAGAAATAATCTGAGCTGAATTAGGATAATCCTTAGAAAAAGACTTATCAAGTTCATGGAAATGCAAAGGAATTGCCTAAGGATGCTGTAGGCAAACAGCTTCACACATCGCTGAAGTGATCTGGAGAATGGGGCATTAGATGAAGAAGAGGATGATGGGAAGGGAGTTGTGCTAATGTTGCCTATAAATGTTTTCGGGGCTTAACTGATTTGATTCCGATGGTCTAAGTCCTACATGTGAACCTCCTTATTTCAAATCAAAGTACAACAAATATCAAAGAGTGGTGCATGCTTCTTATATCCCAGGCCTGCTAAAATACTGCATCCTGTATTTTTTTAAGCCATTATCCATCTCTCTCTGACAGGTAATGGTCAAGCATCAAGACTTAAGCCATCGTCTGCATGTGATGGTCAGTCAAACATCAATTACTTACTCCCATCCAACTCTGGCTGGCTCCTCTAACACCTATGCTCACCTACTCAATCTAGGTGACTGGGCTGCATCATCAGGGTCCTTTCGCTCAGTGCTCTATATATATATATATATATATATATATATATATATATTTATATATATATATATATATATATTATAATAAATAAAATAAAAAATAAAATAAATATATATATATATAGAGAGAGGGTATATATGTTTATTGTGAACTGAACTAATATTCAACACTTTATACTTATAATGCTGCATATATAGTAAAATGCTGCATATAGAAAGATGGTAACATGCTTTTAAATGGACTATACAACCCATTCTTGCAAAAAATACAATTATGGTAAAGTTGATTTTACCTGGTTACAGGGAGGGTGATTAAATTTGAAGGACTGGTTATGTTTGAGTAATAATAATAATGAGGCATTTTACAGCTACAACATTTTGGAAAAGTTATTAGATGACTATAGAATCTACTGCGGAAGCAAAACACAACACAAATTTTTGTATTAGTTTTCCTAGATTGTGGGGGTTCAGATTACTAAAGCTGTATAAATAAAAACACTAACATTGTGTTTTTATAGGAAATATCCAACAAAGAGAAATAATCTAAACTAAATAGCATTTGTAAGGAATTTAAATGTAAAATTTCCCAGAAAAAAGAGAGCTTTGAAAAAAGGCTAGTCACATTCAAGTACAAAAAAGAATATTATCATTATATAAATTCAGATAGGAAGTTTAAAAACCTAGGTTTATCACTAATAATAGGAAATTAGTCCCTGACTAATCCTAAATTAATAACCATCTCATTCAATAGACACTTCTCAAATATTAAGAAAGGTGAGAATGGAAAAGTAATAGACCAGCCATATCAACTTTCAGTTTATGGAAATTCATGTCCTTTAATAGCTCAGGAATCCATCAATAATGCACTCAGAAAATAAAAGAAAATCATCTCCATGAACTCAGACAAAATTCCAGCTAAAGCAGAATTGGGCCCTTTATTGTTTACTCTGTTTAATAACTTATTTTAGCTCAGAGACTGTGCTTGCCTCTTTGAAAAAATTATGCATTACATCTATTTTCAAAAATGGGAAAGCTGTTAATATTAATAATTGTAGAACAGTTACCTTTACACCCATTCCTGTAAATGTCTTGAATGAAGCTTACTAGATATTATACAGAACAAATTCAGGATTATACACAAAATAGACTTTAAATCAATATATTTTCTTATTCTTATATTACCTAAGTCTTATTTGCTTGTTTAAGCTGAGGAGGGCTTTTTCCAAGTTTAGGCCACGTTCCCTCTTACTTTGGGACAGCAATTTCTTCCTTTTATTGTAAAGCCTATTAATGGCAGTTGCCCACCAGGCAGGTTTGCTCTTCCTTGAAGAGCTTGTTTTAGTTCTATCTGGTACGGCCGTATCAATGC